>NW_010184865.1:42355-43872 GCF_000695765.1 Mesitornis unicolor | reverse complement strand
AAAGAGTGTAGGCGTAGTTACAGAAGAATGTGCTGCCCTCCCTAATCAAGGTAGTGATGTGCAGAGCCATGGCCAGGTAGCACTGGAAGACAAGGCTGAAGGCTTACGCACATACAGCAGCAGCCTTTGACATGACTGTACACCACAATCTGCTTTCATCTTCAGGGTGTCCTTCAGAGTTGATAACAGCCCAAGGCCTAAACACATCCACAGAAGCAAACCGTTGGCAGCTTGGGCATCTGAATGACCGGATTACCACCATCCAGAAGCTCAGTTACATCTCTAAATATTTACCGTTTTTTTTTTCCCACCCTGAGTTTAAAACAGTGGGTGATTTTTATGTCATGTTCTTCTAGCTGAGAAAAACTCTTCTTTTGCTTACAAAAAGACAGATTTAGGAGGCCAAAGTCTGCAGGAGCCAGAGAAGGGCCTCCCCGCTGCCAGGCAGCAGCAGCCCTGCAGCCGCTTTATGCTCTGGCTCTGCCACCGTGCTGGGACTGCTCTGTCATTAGCGCGGCCAAGGAGCCAGGCACCAAAAATCTATCATGCAGTTTTACCCTCTGTGAAGTACCAAGCAGCTCTGTCTGTGCAATGCAGCAAGCCCAGCAGATAGGCAGGCAGAGAAGGAGGCAGCGCTGGATTCTCCACTGCTGCTTATCCCTAATTAGCTGTGGGGTGATGGCTGCCCTGTCTTTACTGACGTAGTATCTTCAGGCTTTAAATAGATGCTGTCTGTCTGCCATGCCTATGTAGTTTTAGGCCAGCAATAAGATGCAGGTATGAAAAATGCACTGATAAAAATCTGTGCAGGATTCATAATAATGGTGAAAAACTAGAACCAAAATGGTAAGCGTTCCAGTACTCTACAGTCAGCATTTGTTCACTTGTTTCTTAATGTGAAACAATCAAACATTTAAAATATGCAGGGACACACACACAATTTGTATGTATAAACATACATTATTTAGACCAGCTGAATTCTCAAGAGCTGCAAATAGTCCATGAATTATTCTGTAATTTATACTTCCTCATCTGAGAATATGCTTCCACCAAAAGATTTTTCTTTTTCAATTAAAATTCATTACTTTAGCATCCCAACCAAGCAGACAACAAGGAGCACAAGATATAACCCATGGGCTTGGCATGTCACTCTGCTCCCAGACATCATTTTCCCCATAAGCCCCCCAAGGGATAAATAGAAAGCAGGCTCTGAGCCAGATGGGGCATTTTGTTCACACACATCTCCCAGACAACACCTTTTTGAGGAGGCACCTCAAACACAGCAGTTGAGTAAGACCAGCAAGAGCCTCCTGCACACAAACAGTTCCACTGAGGAAAAACAAGCAGAGAGTCTGATCGATGGCTCCCCACGCGCCTGTTGGCTCACCCCATCACCGCGCTGCTGCGAGGCAGCGTTTAAGTACCATTGGCGTAATGAACAGTTCTTACTCTCCTCCTCTGGATACGTTTGCATGCTAACCCACCACTCAAATCTGAATAAAAATGTAAAATTCCTG
>NW_010184865.1:19830-42334 GCF_000695765.1 Mesitornis unicolor | reverse complement strand
TCCACAGGACCAGCCACAGAGTAATGGTTTCCTTTTTGATGTTTCTGCCCGGCTACTGAGTCCTCATAGCACTGGGACCGTAGCTTGTGAAGCCACATGACTGTATTTGTACTGAAGAACGGGGAGTTTTTGCTCATTTCGCTTTTGCTCCTAAATTAGAGCTTCTGTAGCTTTCTGTTAATAATTATTTTAAAAACAAAGCAATTAGTTTTTCCTCTTATATATGATGTATAAAGAGACTTGAGAAGATACCAAATAAATAATGAGCGGGGAAAAATATTTTAATATTAAAAATTAATACTTTGTCTACCCTAAAAAAAGCCCTATGAAAACTAGTGTAATTATGACTGCAAAAGAAGATGAAAGTTGAACTACAGAGAGAGAAGAAATGTCAGGCCAGGCTGGTTCAGGTCCAATATTCTGCTTGTGGCACCAGCACCTGTTGAGTTCAAGCACTTGGAAGAAAGCTCTTCTAAAAACTAAATGCCACTGACTTTGAGCCATGATTCACTTCCCTGACCTTGAAATCCCCAAGGAATTGTCCAGGGAAAGAAGCGGGAGGAGGAGAGCAGCAATAACAGACTTTGCATTCCTGTTATTTTTAAATATAATAACAAAAAATATTCCACAAGCAGAAAGCTGGGAATATTCAAAGCTTCCTGGACCTTTGCACAACATTTTTAAAACCCAAAGGGAAAAACAAAACAAAAAGGAGTGGTATAAGCCAATTTTAAAGTTTCTTTTGCAGGTCACCTTTGAGATGAAGTCACAGATTTTCTTCACATAATATGGTCTGAAAATACATTATGATGATATTGATGGTTTCTGCACTAAAACAGCAGTGCCAAAAGTTGAATTAAAACTCTCTTACCTTCTTTTCCAAAATGCTGATTAAGTGCCCAGCCTGAAGCTTTGTTTCTTTGTAAAAAAATTATGAACAGAATAAAAACTCCTATCCCAAATATGAGTGTTTTTACCTGGTAGAATAAAATACCACTATCACTATTAGTCCTGCAGAGACTCTTTCTGACAACACACATCCCATGGTACTGCAGCCCCTGCACAATGTGGGTGCTTGCCCTTTTTGTCTACTACTGTTTACAAATAACTCTGTGTATTTTGTGTAGCAGAAGCCCAGTGGAGATACCTAAAAGCAATTTGAAGGGTTCACACAGCAGCATAACTCCTCAATTTACTTATAAAGCCTCAGTTGAGGGTTTGGTTAGAATTTCAAGTTTGTTTAGTGAAATAAATTCAACATGGATTCATATAGAACAACACAGTTATACTGAATGTAGCTTCAAAATCTTGCAGAAAGAATAGTCTGCACTATTACAAATGTATTTATGTTTGCCCACAAACTGACAAGGCCACTTGGCCCTACTCTCACATTTGAAATTAATTCCAAACTGTTCAGACTCTGCACAGCTCAACTCCCATCCCTATGCTGCTACAAAGTCAAAGCTACCTTTTAGGGGTCCCAGTGCATCTGCCCGTCCCTCAGCCAATCTCCCAGCCCTGGACCAGGCCATTGCTTAGTTGCATTTTGTCTGTATTATGACGAGCATTTCTATATGAAATACAACTATTGCATTTGAAAACATGACCAAAATTATGGAGTTTTTCTTGTTTTGACAATCAAAGCCAGTGAGTGTACAACAACTTGCATAATCAGGTTATTGGGTGAGAATTGGAACTTTATAACCAAAAGATGAATGGAAGAATGAAAAGAATGGAAAACCTTTCAGTTATAAGTACCTCTAGAAACTATTGTCATGCATTTTATATCTTTACCCTATGAGATGACGTATGGAATTATCTCCAAAAAAGAGGCAGGGAAGAATCCTCTCCCCCCAAAAAAAAAATCCCCAAAAACCAAACAGAAAGCACTTTAACTCACAGCCTTAACATTTCCTTTTTATTTGTATTCTGTTTCTCCCCAGGACTGCCAGCAATGCCCAGCTGATCACATCTGAGCTCTATAAGACACAGTCTTTACCTGACACTGTTTTGTCCAAGGGGAGCTCTCTAAATTAATTCCACAGGCTTCACAGTGTCTTGACAATTCTTTTTTGATCTTCTCTGCTGCTTCTCAACACTTTCAGGGATGTTTAAACCCAGTCAGAGCAGTCTGAAATGTATGGCAACTGTTCCCATAACACTGTCCCTATTGCTATGGCTGCTGAATTCCCCTTATACAACAAGTACGGGCAAAATCAGGGCACTACACAGTCAAAATTGCCAGTATTGCAAATATTTCCTCCCCTTTAACTGTCCGTCTCTGGAAGATTTTGCTAGCCCATGTGCCAGTAAGTCAAAGTTTTGCAGCCTACTCCAATAGTAGAGATCTGGGAGGCAAGCACCACAAATGCAAGAGACAGAGCTTGGGATGCTGAGGACTACAAGACACAAGCCAAATGTACACGTCACCCATTTGGGTTGGTAGAGGTGACAGCACGAAGCTCGTTGTGGAGGGGCTGCAGCAGAGTCCTCCCCCATGCCCGGGTGGCTTTGCCTGTTTGCATTTCTGGTACAAAAATTATGCATTAAAAAACACCCTGCCATGATAAGTTGTGTCTGCACAATTTATCTCTCTACCCTGAAAAACCTTTTTAAATTTTTAGGTAAACCTCTCATATGCAGAAATTTAGAGTATAGCCGTATTTCAAATATTCCAAATAAAAATAGCTGTTTCATCCAGATAACCCCAGATCCATCACAAAATATTTCTCAGTGAATTAGACCCATCTCCTGTGGGAAAGGCATGAAATAGATTTTCCTGTTCTCACTCAGTTCAGGATTGGGTTTTGTCTCATTTCAGACCCCCTTGAGAATTCATTAGGTTGCGGGTGGGAAGCACACAGTGCTTGAAAGCAGAGAATTTTCCTGCTAAGGCTAATAACCAGCATTTCCAAACTTGGGCTAGCCAGATCACAGTGGGCGATTACAGAAAATCCATGACATGCTGGAGCAGGAGCTGAAGAAGTTCAGTTTAGCTGAATTTCACACCATGTCAGAGTCCCATTTGCAGCTTAGAAAATGAATTTAATAAAGCTTTTCTGCTGTAACATGGAGCGTCAGCTAGCAGATTCTCTGACACCTGCTGCTCTTTGAATCTGATACCATATTGCAGCATAATGTGGTCTAAAATTAGACTTCACACAACACATCAGGTTTCAATCTTTCAGAAAATAATTCTGTTCGACACCTTTCATTCCCTAGCAATGTTTTGGGACACGTGTCCTTTCTTTCCTGCCCACTCCTGGACTAACATTTGGAATTTTTAAGCAAGATTTTGAATCAGTCACAAAAGTCATAAAACTAAAAGTAAAAACAAACCAAAACTGAAATAGTTTCACTTGATTGTAAATTATATCATGAAGACATATACATGCCAATTTATACAGTTGCTTCCTACCTGCACCCCCAGAGAACAGAGATAGCATAAAGCTGGAAAGCTTTCAACTTTGGGTGCAGAGCATTATTGTCTGAGAAGGAAAAATTTCCAAAGCTTAAATGACAGCTGGGTGTCTGAATATCTATTTGAAGACTGAGAACCAACTACAGGAAGAAGCCAATGACAGCTCCACAGGATAATGAATTTCTTCTGTATAAATTTCACTCATTATCAAAGAAAAGAATTAACCTGATCTATTTCTTTCTCTAACCAAGATACATTTTTGTATTCCAAATTTAAATGCAATTAAGTGATAGTTTATTCCTTTTATAGAGAACTGACTGCAATTAATGTTGCCATTTATTCTAAATAGTAATTAGATATTTTAAAATGTGCCTAGCCTTTAAAAGCGAAGTTGGCTTCAAAATCCAGGTCTCAACTGAAATCGCAGAGAAAGATCCTTTCACAAGACAAATACCTGTTTTGTCTTCCCCAGCTACCCGCAAACTCTTTAAGACAATACAGAGCTGATATACATAGCATGAATAAGGTCTTACTGCCAAGAAATGTAGCACTGGTTGGTGCACTCTAGCACAGACAATCAGTGTCTTCAAAAAAATTTGGAGGTATAATTTAAAAAATAAAACAGAAAAAAATTACAGATGTAGACATTAAAATGTATGGAATTCACTGTGGCAGAAAACACGCAGTCCTTTCACCAGCAAGAAATTGCTCTGAGATACCCAATAGAACTAATAACCATGTACTTATCTTGGGAATTACAATCAATCTATTTTTAGTATGAAAATCAAATGGATTCCAAACTTAGAATGCAACATCCTGTGTCAACTTGCAAATGAGCTGGAATGAAAAAGTAAACAGATCACAAACACTAAAGTGTAAAAATATAAGTAGCGTGCAAACTGAAGCAGATCAGATGTCCAGTGGAGAGAAAAAAAATGTAGCTTTCCTCATTTTGACTGAATGTCCAGAATATTGTTTTGTACAAGACACCACCCATAAGAGCAAAACTGAATCTGATTGACTGCCTTAGTCAATTCCCAAAACCTTCCTTCACCAAATGAGTTTAATGGAGTGAATCTCCTTTCCTTACAGCAGACGGAGGAAGGTCGCCAGTGCAGGGAAGAGAAGCTGAAGTCACGCCTTGCAGAGCATCGGTAAAGCAGCCCCAAAAGCACCTACATAGGCATGGGATTCTATGTGCATCCCAAGAGCAGTACTGCATACTGGTTGGTGGATAAACCCAAACAAAAGGTTTAAAATAAAGGTTGATAAACATTTGATTTTGATTTATAAAGTGAACTGAATTCTTCACATACCGATAGACCATTTTAGCTCAAAAATTACTCTAAAATGAATGGGTTTACACTGGTCAATTATGATATCCTCACCCTTGTCACTAAAATATATATTTACATCAGATATGTTTCCATTCAAAACATGGATGAAGACTGAAATTGTGTTCTGCATCAATATGCTATAATCCCTACAAATCCCTACAAACTAATCTTTTCCTGAAAATTATATGGGCCTGAGCAGAAGCTGAGTAGAAAGGAGAACATAAAGATTCTATACATCTCATTTTGTTTAAACGAGCTTCACATCTTCTTGAGAACGCAATCTACATATTGAAACAAAGGCACCATCTTAATGGGTACATTACAATAACAGCTCCTCCCATCAATCTCCATTTACACACATCCATATGGCAAAAAAAACTGTAATCTGAACAGAAAGAAACTCCTCCAGCATTCCTGAAGTATTGTCAGGATATTCAGCCCATCAAATTTACATCTATGAACATACTCACATCCCGTTTTAGAGACAATATTCATCATGCTCATCAAAATTATTCAGTCTCATTTTTATCTTGGAAGTACAGATGCTTATTTATAGCTCAATTAAACTTTTTTTAAAAAGAAAATCCAAGAACTTTAAATTGCAATGACCTCCCTGACTCAGAGGTATTCTGCAAGTACTGAAAATGCTGATGCCAAAGCCTTTCAAATATGCCAATAATCCAGAATCTGCTTGTTTGGTAACCTGGGTTGTAGCCATGTCAGAGTTTTCCTTCATACTTTACATGAGCTCCTGTTCCTTGTTGTGCCCTAATGTATCTCTCAGTAAAACAAGGGTGTGACTAATGAGGCATACAGGTGGCTTGTGAGGGCTCATTAATAAAAACTTACGTCTGTAAAATACTGAACATCTTCAGCATGTCTGTAAAACTTCAGATGCATATAAATGCAGTTATTTTAAAATTTGAAACTACATGCATAAGAATTATAGGTGATAAGATTGTCTAAGAAAGGCATATGGAGCACGTTGCAATTTGAGACACGTTCAGGGCCTGGAGAAGAGACCCAGACTTGGGTCGTCCAACTACACAAATTATTGAGGTTTGGGCGGTAGCTAATTAGCAGCATTTTATGGCCATCCGAAGTTGATGAGGGACTTAGTCATAAATTATTTAGCTTTTATTTTAATGTTATTTCATGAAAACCAGCTATTACATTCTGTTTGATTATGATGTTGGTTTGCATTTTAATCATTTTGCATGCTATGATTAAGAGAGAAAGAAATCAAGAGGGTAGATCAGGACAGGCAAAATCCTATCACATATACCCGTAGCTAAACTGAGCCTTGGATCCCAGGCTGAAATAATGCTCCTATATTATGAAGTATCTCCAGGGCTGTAAGGAAGACCTCACTGTTCTGAGGCGCCAAATACTTCCACCCTGTAGCTCAGCGATTCCCTGGGATATACAACGTGTGAAGGAGTCACTGGGTGATGGAGAACATGGCTGACTGCAGCCAACGCAAAGCCCTGCACGGTGTCACTGCAGAAATGCACAGGAGAGAAAGCATACGTGGGGGCGGTGGGGAGAGGAAGCTGCGAAAGCTATTCAGAGGCATTGCCAGTGCAGAATATTTTTATATCCTTCTCATCTTTGAAACCAGTAATCTGTTACTTCATGTATGTTCAATGTTCCCAAAACTAGAAGGACCTGAAAACCAGTCCTGAAAGAGAGAAACCTGACTTGATCACAGGCTAGCAGCAAGGAAAGACATGCCCTGAAAACGCACAAGGATGTCTTTAAAGAAAGCACATGGCAGCGGCCTCTGAGACAGGAGGGACAGACTTGTCCTCACACAAACATCCTCTCCTTCTGCTGTGGCACAGAGGGAACCAGAGGGACCATTCCAGAGGGGCTCACGGGCTTAAGGTGGCCACTTTACTTTGCTAAATCTTGACTAATCATTTGGCATCCACAGGGCCACAGGGAAGCCTTCCCAACTTATAAAATAGGAATTCATCTATCTGGAAGGAATCACGTGCAAACCCCAGTTTAGCCCTGTGTGCCCCATTACCTGCTTAAATACCTATCCTGGCTGGATTTGCAGGAAATCAGCAAACTCAAGTTTAATTCACATGCAGAGAGTTTGTATGAACTCTGTTCTGCTACCTGAGCAGTAGATGGGAAGAGCTCCTGGTAAGTCAAGCATATACATAGGAAAAGTTAGGCAGTGAAACCAGCTTCAACTGCAGACTCCATGCTTTACATACAGCCAGTAAATGAACTGTTAGGGGCTTACAGCATCATAACAAAGCTTTTCAGTTTTCTGTCTTGATGGGTACATGGCTCTGTATGTATGTACCAATCCAGGACTGAATTAAGTGAAGTCTTGTTTCAGAAAAAGGATGAAGTTACTGAAAGAAACAGAGGTGGCTTCACAGGTGCTCTGTAACAGTATGGCAGTGTAAGATAAAGCTGAATTTGTTTTTAAAAAAAAAAAAAACAGCAAACCAAAACCAAAACAAAACAAACAAAAAATAAACAAAAAAACACGCACAAAAAAAAAGTTTAGGCTGTTACCATTGCTACTAACCCCAGTACACACCCAGTTTCAATAGCATAATGATGCCAGTATTAATTTTCTTCCCTGCTTGTGAATGTACCAGAAGGTTACAACCAGGTCCACATTAGAGTGATGAAGTATCACTGGAATTATAGAGGACCTCAGAGCACATCAGACTCTACGTTCAATTCCAGAATGAGTTCACCTTCTTTGTACAAAAATCAAGAAAAGGTTGCCTGAGTAACGCATGGCCTGTAGAAGACTCCTTCCAAACTGTGGCGTATATAGTCTAAAATTTAGCTATTCCGTTGAATTTGAGCATGAACAATGGGAGCTCAAACATCAAAGTGGATGTAAGTTAGTTATGATCTATGGCTCAGAACAGACAATAGTGACATACCAGATATCTTCTTACTGGATCCACAGCAAGTTTTCCCTAACTCACTGTTGCTAGGTAGTTAATAAAGATGTAATCTAGAAGAGTTAAATGATTCTATAGTTCATAATTATTGGCTAAAATGTGTTTTCAGTAACCTGGCTATTTGCCCAGCCCCTCACATTTTTTTGTCTGAGATTCAGTCCATCAGACTGTAACGAAGCCAAGAGCAAGAAGAGACATCCATCGATTGCAGAGGAGGAGGAATGCACTTCCCTGCTCCCTCTTACCATAACTCCCAATTACCTCGACTTGCGGAAGGTTGATCCAGATGGTGAACACAAGACTGCAGGCAAGCATGCCTTCAACAAATTCTCAGTGTGGAAGGGTGGAATAAGCCATATGTTTTCACAAATTAGGGGTGACTCTCCAATGCCTGAGTGATGAAGCAGATCCAAGAGTAAGTTATGCATGATCCTCCCCGATGAGTGAAGCAAAATGTTTTATTCAGTGCCTCATGCTGTGAGCTATATTTATACCAAATGTATCTTTGTACATTTTAAAATGTTATCTATTAGAGGATATTGCAACTGCAATGCAAGTCTATGTATGCTGCCATTTAAAACCCAAGAGCTATGGGATGTCTATATGTGATCTTGACACCATCAAGCTGTGAAGTTACTTGCCCAGGTAACTTAAATCCCAGCTAGAAAACTACCTTGAAGAAAGCCTTTTGCTCTGTGCAGAAGGTACAAAACCTCTGAAATCATCTGACCAAATGAAAACACAACTAACATCTTGTTTTCCATTCTTCCTTATGGTAACTTTCCAATAGCCCAGTGTTTGAGGCTTAAAAAGATAAAATAAAATCCTCAGCTTCTGGAATCCTTGGATTATGTTAGTACTTTACTTTGTTCTTCTTTTGCTTAAAATCTTCCAAAAAGAGAAAATGAGGTACCAAACTAAAATTATTATTTTAATCTCGGAACTGTTGTGGAGAGTTCATAAGCCTCTGGTAACAGAGGAGGCTGCTCAGGTAGAGCGGCAGGAGGGAGACAGCCCTGTGCTTGCCCCACACCCCCCGGGAGCAGCATCCCCAGGGAGCTCAGCCTGCACAGGGGGGCAACCCCCCCAGGAGCTGCCACTCTGTCTTCAGAGGCAGCTCACAGCAGAGAGGAGATGCAGTCGAACAGCAGCACTCTTGCAGAAAGTCTGTATTTCAGATGGAAAGAGAATAACGGTAAAAACAAAAGCAAAGATCATTCTGACTGAAAATCCATAGCTACTCTTAAACATAATAACTACAATCACATTTATTGACCAAGTTGCAGAGTTAGAGCCCATAGGCAAGATCATCGGCTAAGATGAATCGCCACAGCACCATTAACTTTACCACTCCACGCTTGATCTCACCTACTGTGCTCCCAAAATGGCCACAGCATATATTTTTCTTTTTTATCATACAGAAACGCCAACCATTTTAAAAAGTACATTTGCTGTACAGCTTACATTTCACTTATTTTACACCTCACTGTAATTCATTCCCCAGCCTAATCTGTATCTAAACATATGCAGCAATGCAGTCTACAGGCATCCTGCTCATGAAATTCATGAACTGAAAAGACCATAGGAGAATTTTTGGAGCTATCTCCTGGCCTTTTAATCAGTTGTTACCTTCTGCAGCAGAATTTCTCAAAGCTCAGCTGCTCTGAATTCTTGCCTGTCTCATGTAATGAGCAGATGTGGCAAAGTAAGAATTTGTAACATGATGAAAGTTATGATGACAGGTCTTTCTCTGCCAGATTTTTCTGTTTTTACAGGCTAACACTGAACTGCAGCGCCTTTTTTTTTTTAAATTCAGCTTCTGACAAGAACACATAAAAAGCATATCAAAGGCATCAATAAATCCACTAAAATATTTTTCTCGATTCAAACAGACCTGCACTTTACAGGACTGCGCTGTACATACTCAGCTTGAATTTACTCATAAATATCGACCCAAATATTTCAGGACTCACGGTGCCCTGCATGTCCCTTCTACCACCTAAAAATATCTCCATGTGTTACTTGGTGAGGGGAATGGAGATGATGATATGTAGAAATATTTAATTGGCAGAAGAAGGAAAAACCGAACCCGATGCTGAAGACAATGATAAAAGGAGAGCAGATCCCTCTCTCCCCTGGGCAGGAGTGCTATTACGAGCGAGAGCCGCTCCATGGCTGCTATTGCAGACTGAAGTGGTAGCGTTCTCCATGATTATCACAAATGTCTCCGCTGGGAGGAGGGAAGTGGGAGGATTTACCAAGCAGCAAATCCTCAATTTCCCTCCCCCTATTCTAAGCAGTTCCTGCCGAACTGAGCTTTGTACAGCAGCAAGGTGTCTCAGACGGCTCCGGCAGATTTACACCCAGCTCCTGGCAGAGCCAGAACAGGACAGGGCAGCCGTGGTGACCACATCAGCATTGATCACCACTTTGCCAGGCTCACCCACAGTTCACATGGACATCCAAGGATCCCACAAAGCCTCTGTCTGAAAGCTGGGGCATCTTTGTATCCTTTCTAGTATTTTTAAACCAGTCTTTTATCCCTCTTGCTTTGATTCAAGACACTTTGAAATACATTGGTGAAATGAAAATTTGAAGTTATATCTTCTCAAAAAAAGTCAAAACACTTCATCTTGTGTCAACATTTCTAAGTGCTGTTACACAACTAAAACTTTGCCCAAAACATTTTGATGATAACAAGACAAAAATAATAAGAGTGAAATAAAACTTGTTGATAATTTCTCACTGAAGCCTGAAAGAAAGAAAAAAAATATTAAAAATTGGAGTTTCCATCTAGCTGCAAAATTGACTGAGGCTGTTGACACATATCCGATACCTCTACCAAACAGGCTGATAACTTCAAGGCTGGTCCCTACATGAAATGTGCTGATAAGTGCGGCTGGCTATTAGGGGTAAGCCTGTGCAATGCCTTGCAGGCTGACATAAAGTTGTTCTGCCAGGTGCCAAACCAAAAGCAATCCAAAAAGCAATAAAACAAATAGTTTGGCAGGATACTGAGCCCAAGCCAATCTACTTCAACACTTGGGCCACGTCTGAGGTCAGGGCTGGCCCCACTCTAACACTTCACTGCTGCTGCCCCATGAGGATTAGAGCACAGATAACTCACCAATGCCAGCTTTGCAAAACACTCCAGAAACTTACATCTACATGTCTACAATATAATTAGACTAACAATAAGGCCCACAAAATTTAAAATACGTCATCATTCCTAGGACTACTTCCTCTAGAAGCAAAGTGTATTATTAGTGGGATAGAAGGGGAAATGGTCCGCATTGTCTAAGCAATACCTGGTCCATTAAGGGAAAAATCTGCCTACTGGCCTGCTGCTTTAGTATTTTCCTGGCTAAACCGACATATGGTTCATTATTGTTGTGCATTACGATAGCCCCTAAGGAACCCAGCTATATCAGGGCCTCAGTCTGCCAAGCACTTGTACAAACACAGGAAAAGAGCCCCTCCTCTGAAAAGCTCACTGTCTAAACACAGGAGACAGACAAAGGACTGAGATGCTGCGCAAGGGCTTGCAAAACTCCTCTTATATTCGGGAGGTTTTTTCCTTCAATTGGTTTTTTGCTCTGCTGAAAAGGGGATTTAATTTTTCAAGAGACAAAGAGAAATGAAGGGAGGGACACAAAAAAGGCTGAGGAGATGAATGGACAGCATGAAAACCAGGAACAGGGAGGTTAATGAGAAGAAACTGAGATATTAATAAATACAGACAATTTTCCCATTTCCAAGAGGAAGGGGAGCATCTTTTCACCATATGTGCAGCAGATAAAACAAAAAGTAATGGGTTCATACTGCGGGAAAAACATTAGATATTACAGAAATAAAAGTTTTATGAACGTACGACTAGGAAAACCCAGAGACAGACTGCTGGGAAAGCTGGAGAGACACCAACATTGGAAAGCTTCAAAAAACACATTGAACATTTATTAGGAATGACCTAGACATAAGTGACTCTGCCTGGGCTGGAGGCTGAGCCTCCTACCATTGCAATCACTCTTACTCCTGTTGTTTCAGGAGTGTCACCTCTATCACATAGTTCTGGGCTAGGATCACTGCTCTGCTATGGTGGCTGTAGGTACAAAATGAGCAAGTTTAAGCTCACTCAGAAATACAGTAAGAATTGAAACAACCTCTTTCCCCATGTTCTCCTTTAGTTTTGTACTCATATTTCTCCAGCCATCTGCTAACTTGAGATATCAGTAAAGAGGGATTGTAAACTCAACAAAATATGTCCAAAAGTGGAAAACAAAGCCCAGTGTTTTCAACTTCATATAAAAAGCTGATCAGTTGCTAACGTCTCAGTTGTATTTCCTGGGAAATACTAAAGACGCAACAAGTTCACCTTGGATCCTGCAACCCACCACATGGAGACAGCTCTGTAGAGGACTAGACAGGAAGAAGGAATAGCAGATGACAGCAATGCCAGCAAGAGGAAAGCCTTTGCTAATTCCTTGAACCAGATCCATGACACATTGGGCATGGCTGGCGTCCAATGCAATCCCCCTGATACGTGAAGGATCCCTTTCTACCTCTTCACTGAGGACAAAGTGAGCACTTGAGATAACCAGAGCTGGAGGCACTGAGAGTTTATGATGTGGGGGGGTGAAACCAACAACTGATGAGTGTCTCACTGTTTTCCTTGTCTTGCGAAGCAGCAGTGATATCTAACAGCAGGAGAGAGCCCATCTGCTAGATCCTGTTCCCTGCTTCTCCTGCACAAGATGATCTTTTCCTTTACTTCAGGAAGAAAGCAGGGCTGTCTTCTCCCTGGTTTACATTCTGGATTATCCAAAAATACCCTGCCGAATCTCTCTGCCCTCCACTGTTGAAGGGGACAGATCAAGTGACTCAGAGACAAACATGCTAAGCA
This sequence comes from Mesitornis unicolor, assembly GCF_000695765.1. Lineage (NCBI taxonomy): Eukaryota > Metazoa > Chordata > Aves > Mesitornithiformes > Mesitornithidae > Mesitornis > Mesitornis unicolor. The sequence goes on along the minus strand of NW_010184865.1, from coordinate 29,734 downwards.
GTATCCACTTAGCCACCACTCCCTGCGATCACAAACAGGTGCAAATTTAAGTAATTTAATTAAATATTACAGTGCATGGATGATGATGTGCTGCTTGTATTCTGAGCTTGCAAAGGATAATGCCATGTCTCTGCATCACTACTGACTTTCTAGCAGTGAGTTACACCCATAAGATGCGCTCATCTGAAATACCTTTATTTTCCTGCAACACTTTAATTTGATTGTAGGATATATTCCTTCAGCTCTCCTTTGAAAACCCATTGAGAAAGAGACCATTATCCTGAGTGGGAAAAAGGCTTGTATGAAGCCTCTTCTAGTCTGTAGTAGGAGTCTTCCTAGAGTCAAGATCAGCCTTCTGTAGATATAAACAGAAGTTAAGAGCCCTCTGTATCTACTTTCAGCATCACCGATGCTATTGTTAACAGAGCAGCACTTGGAAGGAGTGAAGTGCTCCAGAAGTGCTTATCTTTATGACCTGCATCTAGCAAAGAAATGAGCTCATTATTGTCATCTTGAAATATTATATTAAAACATAATAGTGTTGTTTCATTGTTTAGATCTCATGAATTTTGGTCTCACTCAGAGCGGTGGGTTTCTCATTGGTTCCAGATACCTAGGAAAAGGTGGCTCACATTTTACTGCAATTTCAGAATTGCTGAGCTCAAGTGGTTCAATTGCCTGGAGGAAGCATTCACAAGGATCCTCTCTACCAAGTTCAGCTTTCCCCCCTCCATCACCTCTCCAGCCCCACCAGAGTAATTAGCTTCAACATTTAAAGAGAAAGGTAAAAAAACCTCAAAACCCCAAACTAACACTGCAAAGCACATAACCTGGAATCCTTATTCTGAACGTCTTTCCTTCACTAGCTCATCCGCCTGCAGGGAATTCAGTTAGTTACATTGCTAGAGTGAAAAACCCTGAAGCTGTCCTTGAAATGAATGGCTCCATTCATTTAAGTGGGAGTGTGTTCTGATTTTATTACCTGACCCCATATTTCTAACACAGAATCACAGGGCAAGTAAGTAAAATAACCTGTTCTCAGCTGTAGCTGCCTGGTTATATCCTCCTATTACATTAATTTTTGTTATTTTTCTAGGATTAATTCAGTGCATTAGGAAAGTATAATATCCCAACCTCTCCATGAAATCAGTTTTCAAATATCTTCTGAATGATTTAGTTCAGCCCATCGAATTTCTGTCTCACCAATTAAAAAGAAAGTCAAGATAATTCATTAATGAACTGAGGGGAAAAAAAGAAGGTCTACTAAAATAACTATTGCCAAAGCTCACTATAAGCAACAGCAGCCTTTCCATCATCTTCAATGGAATTTATATCAGATCCAAACACAGTCATTTATTTCAAATAAAATAGAGCTGTTAAACTGTAACCCAGAAAAACCCCAGCAGCATTCACACAAATGAGGGTTGGTTTACCTAACCTTTTCATCAGCCTTTTACGAGGTTTTCAGGAGTGTGTCTTTGGGAAGGCCCATTCCCAAAACTGCTCTGAAATTGCATCTCAGACGTGTCTGTGCTCGACTACATCCCCACTGCAAAGCAGATGCCTCAGTGCGAGCACTGGCCTGAGCCCCTGGAGTTTGGCACATCCCAGAGCAGGGTCACCAGCGCTAGCTGCTCAGAGCAGGGGTGGGTTGGTGCACCCATGGGTGCTCCTGCTCCAGCATCCCTAGGGTGACACCCCCATGGCGCGCCGCCAGCCCCCCCTGCATGCAGAAATAATCGGTCTCGTGATTTTGGCCTGATATCATTTATCATTACCAAGCTCTGTAACAGATAAGTATACCTTATAGACTAAATCATTAGCTAGCTGCTTTTTTTTTTAAATGGAGCTGGGCAATTATTTTTAAACCCTGCTATGAGGAATAATAGCCGACTTCACAGTGCTGGCTGTGAACAGCCCATAATGCTTGGGGAAAGTCCAGGCTGAAATGCTCTGTAGTTTAAAGACAAGTTACATAGGGAGAAAAATGCATTTGGAAGGAAATACCATTAAAAGAGGAAAGAAATAAAATGCTGTACTGTAAAATGCTTATAAGAGGAAAAAAATTACCCAACTATTCAATTTTCAAAAGATTTCAGAGCTTGTCTGCCTGGTCTATGATGAGTAAACTAAAGAAAAATATCCTGGTTGTGGATAGAGATGAAGATGACCTTATAGGACCTTTTTTGTTCTGGGAGACAAACTAAGGAAGGTAAAACAGGTGCTATTGTTAAGAAAGGGATATTCAGCCCTAGGATGATTATGATTCTTCAAGCTGTAGAAATACAGTCAGAAAAATCTGCAGCAGCTTTAACTTCTATTAATAGTACAGAAGCATGTTCTGGCATTAAAATAATGAAGAATGCTAATTCCAGATACCTTTTGATCCCATCTCACTTCTTTAAAAAAAAAATTAAAATATTTTTTTAAATTATTAAAAATTACGTATCTATTCTATTTTAATGTTTCTGATTATTCTGAAGATACTTATTCATAAACAGTTTTCAATAAAACCTGTTTAATAACCCATTTTCCTTCAGCATCCCCAAGCAACACAAAATTTCTAATTACTTACATCAATGGTCACCACTCAAAGATGACAGAGACCTCCCAGAAACAATCCCATTACAAATGTGCTCACTGGATTCCTGGGCTTGTAAGTCAGAGTCTGCCTATTCTATACGTACAGTTTCTACAGAACCCATTTGGTGGCTATAAGCCATATAACGCTGGCATTTCCAAAGCAGTCTAATCAGATACCCATTTCCTGACTACCCTTACAGGAGAATTTTGAAGGTGGAAAATACAATTTATTTAAAAATCTTAGCTGTGTAGTTGTTATCTTTTTAAAAAGCATATAATAGATATTTTGTTTGCAACCAGAAAGGCCACATAAATAGATACTGCAACACTAAGAGCTCTTTCAAACAATTAAAACACTCTTGATTGTCAATTTGTATATTAAGAAACCTGTGAAACAAAACAATGCTGTGATGTATATCCAATAGCCCCTGTAAAAAATGAGCTTGAGATCCCCGCTGTAGCCAGCACCCTATAAATGAACAGAAAAAAAGAAGCCTCAGCCCCAGGAAGCTCTCAGTTTATGTTAGGAAAGATGTAACAAATACCATTTTATGTCGCAGGTCTTTCTGGACTGTCCTATTAACTGTCCTTACAGCATGTAAAGTGCTTCGGCAGTGCTTGGGCACTGCCAAAAAATGGGGATTTTTTTTAAAAGGGAGAGGGGGGAAAAAAGAAAAAAATACATATCAAATAAGTAGGAGGTAGCAAAAAAGAAAATGCACCAGTAAATCTGGTTTCATTTGTCTGGAGAGGTAGTCTCAGTGATCTGGCTACAAGCTACCAGCTAAGTGTGATTTAATTAAATAAATATGAATTGTTAATGGGAATTCCTTTCCAGCATTGTCTTTCCAAAGAAAGAAATGGAAGATGACAGCCAAACACCTGCCAGCCAGCGCAAGAAGGGAGCCACCGCTCACTTGTGTGGCTGCTCCCTTCTCATCGCCGTGCTATCAAAGCGGCGAGCAAAGCGCAGGCAGCTGCACAGCTCCTCTCCTCAGGCAGTTATCAACGTCAATCTTTATCTGTCTGACTGCGACCACAAATAATGAATGCTAATGGCAGAGCATGTGTTCCCGTGTCAAGTATGGCACGTCTCATTTTGCGACTCAGGCTAGGAGTAGTATTGATACAGCGCGCCGGGGTAAACATCAGCTGGCAGCAGACAGGTAAATAATGACAAGAAAGTCCTCTGCTTCGAGGAGCTCGCAACACAAAGGTACTTGGGGTACAACAACGAGAAGGGAATGACAGGGCTTGATAGCAACCATACTTTGGAGGGTGGCAGGGAGCAATTCTGGAAGCAGCAAGGTAGGAAGTTCAATATAGCACCATGCAAAGCATTCTTAATTGCTTGTCCTGTGTAGGCAAAGAGGCTGGAGGACACCAGAGAGCCAAAAAAGTTTCAAAAAGCAGCATGAACAGAAGAAAATGATTGCTGAAGGGATGATAAGGTGAGAGAAAACATTGCTGCTCAGACGTGGGCAAGAAGGAAATTCAAGAACAAATATAACAAAGAATAGGCTGTACTAATTGTCCCCTATTTGCCACATATGTGCCACCATTCCACAGGCAGACAGGGGCAACTTTGTTTTCACCAAAAACACATAGAGACTAACGAGGTGTGGTGAAGATACACACAGCTCTGGATGTGTCTCCTAGTTGCTGCTGCCCTAGGGAACTGAGAGACGTCTCCTCTGACTCAGCAAAGGTTGCTTGTTTCCATGCGGAAACAAGGCCTGCTCCAATCCACCTGGGTAAGAAAGAGCCTGACTGAACTGGTCTGGGAGTTGGGAGCCATCAATAGCTGTAGGTCACTGGTACCCATCAGCCAAAGTCCCAGTCTTTACCCTGGCTCACGAGCGCGAGAGCTGCCAGAGACCAAAGCTGTGCTCAGCAAGGAGCAGTCCTAACTCCAGCCCAGCAGCCTCTAATGAAAAGCAGTGCAGCACGCTGCGACTCAGTAAAATACACACCACACGTGTACCACACAGCACAATCAGGTGCCCACTTTTCAAGTCCATCTGACGGCTGGAGCAAAGACTCCTGGTCTGAGCACCAGGCTGGCACCACACAGGGGTTTACTGAGCACACAGTCAGCCTTACCGGACGTATTTCAAACGACAGGCTCTATGCAGTGTAAGACTGAGACCTCTAAATGAAGATTAGTCATTGCAATTCTTTGTTAGCAAGTACTGTAAGTAAAAGTGTGTTTCCAGTTTAGTGAAGCAAGTGCATGTTGCTTTTAACTTACCTTCTGAAGTGCTGTCACTTGTCAAAATCTCTTCACTAAGTCGTGATACCGCACATCAGAAGAACTGTGGATGTAGACACACTGCCTCATAGCAAAGGGCTGACATTTCTTGGTGAGGACCCACAGCCCTCAGCTGCTACAGTAGCAACATCCTGCCAGAAAAAACAGCACAGTGCCTCTTTGATGGAAAAAATCCTAGAGATGAGAATAAAGAGCAACTAAAAGGCATGTCCTCAGATGGATACTGCAGCCTGGATACTGCTTTATACTAAAGTATAAAGATCATGCCAAATAATTTTTAAACCCAGTTGAACCATACAGCCCTAAGAGGAAAGTACAAGAGGAAAAGAGGTGGAAGTGGGGAAGGAAAGAAAAAACAATAAAACTCCTCCACCCTATAACTATATCACCTACCTAGCAAGCACTGAGGGAGTCTAATCCCTTCACAGGCTCATTAGCACATTCCCAGCTGAAGTACATCAAGCCATGGGGCTTCTAGTGATCACCTTCATCTGCCACACAGCCCCTTGATATGCAGCTGCACAGAAAAGCAATTAGAGTCAAGCCTGAGCACTCTGTGATATTGAGCAAATACTGAAAAATAGCATAAACAGCTTTTTTTATTCAGTACCACCAGGCTAAACTTGCCTGCTAGCTTGCAAGTCATTTTTAACTGGGTAATTGAGTCTGTTGAAGCAGATGCTACCTTCTGAGAATCTATTTGACTGTCTGCTGGCTAGAAAAGCCAAAATCCAAAAACACGTGACCAACTAACTCCTCATTCCTTCAGCTCTGCCCTCACAGCTCAGGTGACAACAGGAGAAATACCTGCCTTTATAATGTTGTGCATAATGCATAACCAGTAGTAACTTAAACCAAGCATACATCTGCATACTGCAACTCACAGAGATGTTATCAAAGCTCGTTTTAAACCAGCTCTGAAACTGCTGGTAACAACTTAACACAAGCTAATCACCAAAGTTTTCAGCCATCTTCTTGAGTGGGTTTTGGGGCTGCAGTGAACTCATTGTCAAAATCTGTCTATTAAAGCTCGTGAATACGTGTCTGAGGCAGCCACTGAAGAACAGACCCACCCCTCAGTCACACCAGAGTAACAGATCAGGAGCTGGGCTCCACTGTTACCCTTCACAGGAAGCTAATGAAGGCATCTCAATCTTTCACAATTCATCAGCAAACCAGGACAGTGACAGCTCCATTATTTTATTTGTACCAAACCTGGCAGGGAACGTGTCTCTTTCTTCCAGTTTTTGATGTATTTTCTCTCCCCTTTCCATACACCCGCCGTTCTTACAGGATGGGTTTCGACTGAGCCCCGGTGGCACAGGGAACCGACGTGCCTGTGAGCCTGGGCACACCGATGCTGCCAAGAACAACTTGGGTATTGTGTACCTGCAATAAAAGTGCTATAATTTATAAATTGATTATTTGTGTCTAGGATTGAAAGTGTCAGCCCTGAAGAAGGGTTGTGTTCCTACAGCTGTGACCACAGATTTTGACCATGTCAGCCACTCTAACAGAAGACATTACCTTCAGTGCAAAATTTGTCTTTTGAAATAATATTCACTTGAATGCTGTTAACCACAAGTATAGCGTGCTTAAAAAGAGCCTTTCGGGGACAAATTCCCATGCCTCTGGTAACAATCTTCATCACCTGCACTACCATTAATCCCATTGATATCTGGCTGTAGTATATCACTGCCTGAAGTACTATTTTGGGAGATAGCATTTTTGTGACTAACAGCTTTCAAGCATTTCTGTAGGCCTCCTAGCAGAATTGAGTGCCATTCAGTGCAAGCAAAGACATCAGATTTGGTTCAGATGCTGATATTTGAGATATGTGGCACCATTCCCAGAGGCATTAAAAGAGATTCTCTGAAAAATAACATGAGAAATGGATCCTCCCTTGTCTTCCTCTTCTGGTTTCCAATCCACTATGAAGCAGTGATGTGTGAGAAAGCACCTGTGGAAACAGGGTAATCGGGTAATTTGTCCTTTGGCTGCCAAAGAAATAAGGCTTTGAGAATAAAAAAAGCTTACTTAACTACAGAAAACTTTTGAATTAAAAAAATAATAATAATTTGATTATTTTAGCAACAGGACGTGTTCTTCTGCTGCCCTTTTTTGTGCTCTTCATCTGCAGGACGCGACTAAAAACAATCCATAGCCACATGCACAAGGGTCAATCAACCTGCACATACCACAGCCCCTCTGTTTTTTAAAATCGTTAGACACTTTTCTCTTTTTTTACCATCCTCACCACACAAAGAAAGCATTTCAGTGAGCTTTTACACCTGAGAAGGGCTAGAACCTGAAAACCCAAGATAGATCCCTCTCAGCATTGCCACTGACTGCAGATATTGTTAGTATTTTTTTACTTGTATTGCTATAGAATACATATTAATAGCACTATATAGATGCTTCAAATAATTTCAGCAAGCAGCAGGTTGTTACAAAAGGCATCAATGAGCTGGTGGCAGATACACAGCAGAAAGCAGGACGGCGTTGATGAGGGCCTGTAGGAACATCCTGATCAGTGAGGTTGCCTCCCCTGTGCAACTGCTGGCGAATTCTCCCCACACATTAGCATATCAAAGCAGATACCAACAACAAAATTAACGAAACACAAAGAATGAAGGAGACACGCTGAAACTGAATTGAGAAATCAGAGAATAAGCACACCTGCTATCATTTCCACTCACGTGCTGGTTCAGCTGAATATAAGCAGCCCTGCAGAAGGCAAAATGGTGCTGGGCTGGTTTGGACCTGATTCTGCCTTATCAGATTTTGTAATTCCACAGGTGACAGAGCCAGTCTGTAATTGACTATCCACCTGCACACAGGAGACTTTTTGCTGTTGCAATACTTGAAGTTTGTGTCTTCCAGCCATAGCCTGGATGGGCACTGCTCACCCTATTGCACACTGCGAGGTGCGTGAGGGGGGACGTGGCAGTGCCCAATTTGCCTGCTGCTTACCTCAAATGACAGCTTGTGAGGGCAGGCTGGGAACAGTTTAAATACTTTAACCAATTTAATTCTGTAAACATGCTTAATATATTGGCTAACTAATAATCTAATTGCTACTTACTGTGTGATTATCCCAATAGTGATGGGTATCAAAATTCTAGAAATGTCAAAATGATGCTTATACAGTTCTTTCAGATACTTTGTATCTTGATTTACTGAAACCTCACTGCTTTCCATCCAAGCCCAAGCTTACGCAATAAATGGTGTCTCTGTGATATATCAGAGTAAGAGTGCTCTATTAGAGAATCCTCTATCATGTTAGAATCTTTCTAACCCTATAAGTAAATAAACAATCTATTAATAAAGGCATTTTCAAGTTCAAAATGGAATTGTACTCTATACATTTGTTTTCCCTTAATTTAATCCAAATGAAAACCCTGAAATGTCTGTTCACCCCTTACAAAGGTTTACAAAAGGATGAAAAAAAAAATCTGCTGTATCAAAATAATTATATAAAACATTAGTCTCAGAAGAAAAGGCTGGGATCACACAACCCATTCAGCTTTCAGATATAATCTTTTTAATATGAGGCTAGATTAAACAACGCGAAGTGAAAGGGGTTAAGTGCAAATCCATATAGATGCCCAAAGTATTTACAGTGTGCATTAAATAAATCATTTCATGTGAAAGGACAGTTATTGTTACTGGAAAGGTTTCCTAATTCACTTTCAGTTAAAAATAAAGAGGGCTGCATTTAGAAGCTTTGTACACTTTTTCCCTTCTGACAGCTTTCAAGTGGCAGCATATTATTTGGTCGCTGCTACATACAAAGTGTCTTAATTAAAGGTTGTCTAAAAATACAGAACATTTTCACAACCACATCTGCCATTAACTCTTCTGACATTCTGATGGCATTAAATACGAGAAAATTCTCCTCGTATTAAATAGCGTTCCTCTCCCTGCGCTCTGCCTCACAGCAATCCTAACACATTTTAACAGCGTGAGGCAATGGTTACGCACCATCGCAAGGGGAGTCGGCACAGAGAAATGGCTGTGCTTCCACCAGAGCCAGGCTCCACATCTAGCAGAGAGATGGCAACCCCCTGCCATACATGAAACCTGGGACATGAGGACTGCCTGATACCTCTGGACCGTGTCCTAAAAAGGGGCAGATGTCGCCGCCGCGTCCTGGGCGCTGCCCTCTGCTCACCGTCTGAAGGCTGCACCAGGATCCTGAACCCACCTCAGTTTGGCAAGGGTTTCACTGCTAGCTCCTGAACTGCCCACGGTGTCAGGCGGTGACCCCAGAACTGCTTCCAGCCAGACCTGCCACCATCGCATTGCTGGGCCACACACAGGGGAAAGAGCTGTGGCCATGTCCTGACCCTGCTGGCTCAGAGGATGGGAGGCACAGTGAGACCTCTCCACCTCATACTCAAGATAAAATTGATGCCAAAGAGACCAAAGCAGAAGAAATTCAGGAATTATGAGATGTGGCTGGTGATTTCATACAGCTAGGTTATTTATCCTGAGGAGACTTAAAGAGAAATGAAATCACCGAGGTTATACAGTAAGAGACAAAACGAACCACTTTGATTTTTTTTTGCAAAGGAATCATTCCAGAGGCAGAAGTTGGGAAATCTGGTTTTCTTCAGCTAAGTCTTGCTAGTATGTGGCAGATTCTCAGATGTCTAATAATGCAGCTGAGCTAATTCTGCAGGATTTTCCCTAGAGGGAGCACTGATTTGTTTTCCCTCTGCTGGACTGCCTCTTATGAAATTTGGAGGACTGCAATATCCTTCAGCCCTTCATCTCACAGTCAAATTTGATTCAAATCAGCCTTTCTGCACCTAAAGTTATATCACAGAGCAGAGGCACTGGCACTGACTCGCAAAGTGGGAGCATATATTTCATTTCCTCTAGAAGTTTGGCTAAAACAACTTATTCAACAGCAGGTACATTTAAACTAGATGGAAATACTTACTGCCCACAGAACTCCTTTCTCATTCTGGCTACTTAGTCAAGCACTGTGGCTTGCTACATGGAAGCCATATTTGCCATTATCCGTGATAACTGCCGTTCATG
>NW_010184865.1:0-19799 GCF_000695765.1 Mesitornis unicolor | reverse complement strand
GGAAAGAATCAACCACCCAGTGAAATTAGGGAGTAGTCTTCGAAGCCCCATCCCTGTCCCCGTATGCAATGGTGAGCAAAATTAACTGGAGGTTTTTTAACTCAGAAGACTTATTACTTCCTCCAGAGGCTCAGCATCGCTCAATGCCCAAGGACAGTCACTTTTTAGACCAGAACTGTGCTCCTCTCTAGCAAATGCTACACTCCGAAGATGCAGCCAGTAAAACAGAGATAAATTTATTACACACCATGTAGGCAGTTTGTTGTTTGTTGTTTCTTTTTTTTTTCTTAAAACCTAGAATGCTTAAGCCACTTGTATTGATTTTTTCAAAGGTTAAAATACCTCTAGTGGATGTGTCCTAATGGAGCATTCGAGCTCAAAGAACAAGCTGTGTGACTCACCAGCTGTTAAGCAACCTTTAATGCACATGATTCTGAGAACTGCAAAGAATACAGCACTACAAAGTACCTTGGGCTCCCTGGGAAGATCCTGATAATAAAAACTACATTCTCACATTATTCCAGTAGACAGATAGTTGATCTGTGGGATAGCTGGCGTCTTTGGGGAAAAGGTGTTCCCACATAAGTGGGACATCAAACGAGAAACTTCCTTTATCATTCTGAAGGGGTTTGGAGTAATTTATTCTAGTGTGAAAACACACTGGAAAATTATTGTAAAGCTTACTTATGTCCCAGACCTTCAGAGGCAGGACTTATCTCTTCTCTGTGTTTGTACAGCACCTAGCACAAGAATGCCCCAGCCTCAATTAGCATATTTCAAGTATTTATGCTAAAACTGGCCTCTGATGACCTTATCATGCATTTGTTTCACTCATTGTCTCCTCCTGAGAGACAACGCTCTAATAGGAATAGAGAAATCAACTTTGATTTTTATTGACAATAATTCAGAGCTTCGAGAAGTTGAACAATTTTGAAAAGCTCGACTGGTACAGCATTAACAATCCCTCTGTGAAATTACAATAAAGAAGGTAGAATTCACACAAAGGACATGTAAAATGCACAGCAGTGTGATTTGTGACACTATATGTTTAATGACAGTCATGGCAGAGGGAAAATTTCCACTGGAAAGAAAGAGGAGCCTGGGATTGAAGCCAAAAAGTGGAAAAGTGTTCATCCCAGTGTGTTTCAGCTTGGTGTGCCTGTATTGCAAATGCTTCGTGAAGATGATCTAGGTAAAAACTGCCCCAATAAATCCCTGTTTAACCCATCTGTTCAGAAATGGACACTTTGTGAAGCAAGTTTCACTTACGTCCTCCACCCCTTCAAAAAGGCTGTTTTTTGTATGGTTTCAATGGGAAGGACACCGGGCACATGTCTCTTACAAGACTGGCAGAGCAGTGCAAGCAGGACTACGTTATATCAGAGTTCATTATTTTTGAGAGCAGAGAAGGAAGGGAGAAGTGCCTATACCTCCACATCTCCATGCTCTGTTATTAATGTTTTTCAGCTGTTTTAAATTAAGATAAATGTCTGAAATACAATGGCATTATGTTTGAACTCCGTTCAGTTCAATATAAGTAGATTTTAAACAGGAAACTGATGGTCCTTTTGAATGAGAAACTCTGTATTAGAACCAAATGTAGGTCTTTAATCTCATTTGGTACATATACTAAAGTCATTATTACTTTATGATACCTTTTTAAAGATTTATATATTCCACTGACTTGGACTTATATGGCAACCGCTTTTTCTTTTAGGTTTAAAATTAAAACAGGAAAAAAAATCTTCAACATTCTCAAAACTGTTTTATTTCTTTCTTGGCACAGAAAGCTGTTAAATGAAGTCATTTTCTCCATTGTGCAGAGCTACAGCTACTTGTATGTCAGTCAAAATACACTTTACCCAGAAAACTCATAGCTGCTTTGTTACTGCAAAACTGAGGTTAGTCTCATTGTTCCAGTCACACAGTCACCAGATATAACCTCTGAAAGGGAATAATAATGTGCACGCTGGTGCTGTTAACTACATTCTCTTACCCATGCTGAAAGTCTGGCAATCACAGTGGCTCTGAGTGTGGAGTGATGCGGCTGTCACAGCCCAAACAGAGGGTCCAAATCCAGTCAGGGGTAGGTATTTAATGGTATCTGAGAGAGGAAAAAATATGCAAGAATTTTAATACAGTCAATGCCTTAAGTAGGTATTTGTAAAGGCTAGGTGTTTTACATGAGAAGCGACTAGAATAAAGGCACTATCCATCTGACCACTCAGGACCATGTCCTGATTTTCTAAGAAAACCATAATGTCATAAATAAGCTAAATAAACATTCCTAGAGGTATAAAGTAAATCAAACAAAGAATACATCATAAGATCCAATGAAGAGAGAAACCTCACAGGCATATTGCTTGAATACTTGTTTCTGTTTCAGTTAACTGATTGTCTGTTGCTATTACTGGAGGCTGCACAGACCTCAAGCAAGATCATCTCATGGGTAACTTAGACACAAAGAGAAGCCCTGCTCCAAAGGATGGACAACAGAAAGCACAGCCATCGGATGAAGCAGAAGCACTGCTCCCTCCATTTGACCAAACTTAGAGGCGTTAAGTGACCTGCACAAAATTACAGGTTGTGGGACCTGAAAGCAGCTCTGCCACAGGCCAGTTAAGTGTCTGTTCCAGAAACTACACTTTTACTGGCTTTTCACTTTTGTTTGTTTGTTTCCATGTGAGTATGTACAGCTTAAATTGTGCCATGGCCAAGTAGGCTCCCAGGTCAGTCAGCTTATCTGGAAAGAACAGCAAGAAATGCCAAAAACTGAACCATGCGGAGAGTCCCTCCACCAACAGCCACACTTGGCTCGGAGAAGGTAGAACAGGGGCAGGCTCCCTCCTGGCACCATTCATGGTTAATTGAGGGATTTTGAAGGAAAGGTGGTTTCTGGAGAGCCAGTGTGGGCAGCAAGGTCAGAAAGGCCCCAGTGGTGAAACCAGAGCAAGAAGGTTTGCACAGATGCCAGGGCTGATGCACTCCAACACAGGAGTGACTGCATTCTCCAGGGAGGGAAATAAAAAGCTGCCTTTCTCACAAAAAAACCTGTAAACACAACTGAATGGATTCTGGTCTCTTACTTGGGCAACTTACTTTCACTTCAAATAGGCAAGATAATGAAGTATAAACATCAATTTAAAAGCTCATCTACAGATTAACAGTCCTCCCCAACTCTCAGCTAACCAAGAGAAAAGACTGACACCTCCAAGCAGTTGCAGCCTTTGCCACAATTTCCCCTTTTCCTCTGTAGATTTGAACACGAGCAGTCACACAACAGACACACATCTGGGTAACCCATCCTAGGAGGCACTGTAAGAAGAAATTTCTCTTGCAGTCACTGGGTTGTTTTTTTTTGAGGAGAGAAACCACAGAGAAATATGGCATCAGGGTCATAATCAGGGGGGTTTAAAATCCTATACCAGTGTTTGGAGCTTCTCTATTTGTTCTATGCAGAAAGGAGACCTACCACTCCTGACACAAATATTAAAATTGGAGAAAACCAATGAAAATTAATGCTCTATTTTTATAGTAGTGATGTTTCCTTATTCCACAAAACATGTATTACCTTTTTCTGATGATCAAATTTAAGTGGAGCCATTTATTATAAGGAAATTACCCTCTCTACCCCTTTGCTACTTCGCAGTTGAACCCATTTAAAGATATTTCTTGGTTAAACACCATTTTCCCATCATCTTTACTTTTAGTGACTTTCCACTTTTGAGAGAAGGAGGAATAACACGCCAGGCTCAGTGCTCCCACATGGGATATCCACCCCCCAGCTCTGGGCACCAGTGTAGATATGATTCGAAGTACCAGAAATTGGTACCCAGGCACTCTGAGGAGCCAGAGGAGAGGGCAAGTGCCAGCTCACAGCTGTGATGGGTAAAAGTCCTTTCTCTCCACTCCCTGTGAGTAGCCAAAGAAAATGTTTTGCTCACATCCAGCCAAGGAAATGCTCTGCTCAAAGGGAGTCCCCTTACACTACTAAGTTACTACAGTCCCTACCATGCTGCTTTTCAGCTATCTGAGCTGCAGGCACAGCAGACCTATGCAAAATGTATAGTTCCCAGTATAGTTGTTCAGGCAGAAAATGTTCACCTGTTCTCATACATCTTTCAGCAATCCATTTTGTTAAAGGGGGAAATTATAGCATACTAAGTTAAACTAAGACCATGAGAAATATATCATTAATCTGATTTTTTTCACAGCTTCAGTTCAGTCAGAACTGAAAAAACAATCTGTGATAAGATAAAACTAAATGATGATAAGACATGAGCCAACATGGGGCCTGTCTACAGCCATTGGTGTAGCTATACTAGCACAAAACCTCACTGGCTGGCAGCAAAGCTGTTACTTGCTCACAGGGAGAGAAAAAGCACCTCTAGCTCAAACTACTAGAGGCCTTTCGATTTTAAGAAACCTATTCAATCCCAGCACAGACAGACTTATCAGACAGTCTCTCTAATTGATGCTATACCCTAAAAAGTTGTGAGTCTATAAATTCAAGACTCCCCCAGCTCTTCCCAGCCAGTTCCAAGGATGCTACACCAGTCTGCTCACAGCAGGGATGCAGAACAGGTCCAACACCTGCTGGGAATGATCCTTCTCTTCACAAACAGCAACAGGAGATCTCCTTGGCTATCTTCACCCATCTCTGGTATGGCTGGTACTGGTTCCAGTCTCGAAGTGAGTGACCACCTGCAGTCAGACGAGTACCTTTGATGGCCCAAGCTCTGAAAAGACATCATTCAAGTGAAAGCAAATTACATTAATAAAACCAAAGAAGAGTCACACTCTGGCCCTACAAGTATGCCAGTCTCTTCCCACCTGGCCCCTGTCCTCAAATGTTTGTGTAACCATCAGTTTCCCATTTGCATTTGATTTAAGTGGGACGCTCAGTTGTCTTGTTATCATGTGTATGTTGTCAGATTCATTACTAGTGGGGCAAGTGCAGCTGGAACATACAGGAGCAGGGTGGAGAAAAGGACAGCATGAACATGTAAGGCAGAGAAAGGTGGTGGGGAGAGGGAGAAGCCCCTTTCAGAGCCAGAGGTCTCCAGGAGGAGCCATAGAGGGAAGATAGAGGTGGCTGGAGGAAGCCTTTAAAGCCCATTTGGAAATCAGCAGATTTTAACAGTTGGCTCCAGGGAATGCAACGAGCTTTAACACTAACTCAGATATTAACCTACCATTTCAGGTGAGCTCAGTCCTCTCTAGCTTGTTGTACCAGAAAGATCCACAGGTATCTTTTCAGAATTAAGTTGCATACAGTTATGCAAAAAAACCCAACCCCAAACCAATCGCTTCCCCACAATTAAGTTGCAAGTGCAATTTGCGGTTTTTCACCCATAGCCACATCCAGTCCACACCCCTCATGTGCATTTACGGTACCCGCCAGGCTGCCTCTTGATGTGCTGAGCTCCTGCTTTGCTCAGGCTGGGGTCACCAGGGGCTCAGATCTTGGAAAACTGAATGTCAGGGAGCCGTGCTGGCAATCTGAGGAGAAGCTAAATCTGCCTTTATGGTATTACACAATGTTGTGATCACCGGGCCAAAGCAAATTCACTTCACCTTTGCAAACTTGTTTTAAAAATGTTAATGGGGCAACTCTGTACTGGGAGACTTTATGCCAGATCAGTTGCTAACCCTGTCTGGCTCGCTGTCAGCCGCCCTCCCACAGCACGCATAAACCTAATCTGAAAACATAAAGCTGCATAAACTTTGCATCATTCATCCTGGCTAATTTGACAGAAGTGTGATTGCACTGCGCCTCTTGATTCAGATCAAATTTATATCACCAGGTGACAACCCACGTTGTGCGCAGTCCCTTGTTAATGATCACACCTGTGCCAATGTACCCGTGCTGTGCCCTGGTGGTGCCTTACATCCATTCTCTTCACAACCTGAGGAATTGCCTTGAGTACAATCAAATTTTATGCTGAAAAAAAAAAAGGGCAATTTAAACTTACAGCATGAAATTTTGTTTTTTGTGGTTTTGTGCCATCTAAAGCACCGATTGATCTGATAGGGAATTTCTCCTTAATTTCCAATTACCAAGCAGCTTTTAGAGCGCAGTGCTAGTGGTTCTCAAGTGCAGCTACTACATTGATGTGACTTCTCCAAGAAAGGCCCTTTCTCTACCTGACATTTGGCTTTTCCCTTTATGCTGCTTTCCCAGCATACTTTCATTTTCCTCTGTTTTGCTACATCTGTTACATTTGTGCTTCTAAGGCAAGCCTCTTCCTTTCCCATTTGCATGCAGAAGAGTGTCCTCAGACTGGTTTGCACCAGTAGGTTTTCCCTCAGAATTAAACTATTTGAATTCAGAAGGTTTAGCAGCACCTGTGTATTTATTTAGGTACCAGCAGATGATCCAGGCGATTGCAAATGTTGATTTCCCTGAAATAAGCCACAACTCACTGTGTGACTGGAATGTCTGGATCCAAAACCTTTATTCCATCTAGCTGCCTTCCCTGCTTTTCGCTTCTCACTTTGTGTGTGCAAGTGCTCGACACACTCAGGTAGTTGCTTGTCTTGAGATAAGGCCATGCTTATCTGTGGCTTGGCCTTTTCTCTCTGGTGTTATTTGCTGTTTCCCACTAAAATCTCTAGTTCCTAGCTTGCTGTTAGATGTTTATGTGACACAGCAAAGGAGAAGAAATCCTTCCACCCCCTTTGCCCTCCATGCACACTCCAGTCTGGTCTCTGAGGCTGTAGCAATTCACTATTTACGCCTCCAGTATTCAAGCAGAACATGTTAAAGGGATCTGTAGTGGGCTGTAGCTCGGAGTCCACTATAAACCATCTCCACCTTGCTCAGTCAAGGTTAGCACCAAAACTTTGCACAAAAACATGATCTGAAGCAAAATTGTCACATCAAACCACCCTTTCACCCCTGGACATCCTTACTGGGAGGCAGAAAGTTCCTCCCCAGTGTACAAACCAAGTCACACTGCTTCCCTCTTCCCCAAGAGAGCCCTGCAGGCACCACAGCCCCTCCTAGACCAAGGGCAGAGTCAGCCCCTGTGTCACCTCCCTGCCAGGACACACCTGAATTGGTTGCAAAATTAAGGACCCTTCGGACCCTGCAGCATGAGCCAGAGCATTAGGACAGCACTGGAGGGTCCATTTCCAAACCCAGAGCACACTCCTCACTTTTGGCTTTGCTTCTTCCTTTTCCTGGGGCTCCCACAGCTATGGGAGCTGGGGAATAGAGGAGCCACACCACTCCAACAGGCCCTATCGTAACGTGCTGGTTTTACTTCTTTCAAAAACACCTTCATTTAAGAGGGTCATAAGTAGTAAAAGAAAAAAAATAAGGGAGATAGAGAAATAATATACAGTAATATAAGCAATACAAGGAATAATTGAGAATGTACTAGTTTTTGTAAACAATGAGAAAAAGTCAGGTTTATCAGCCAGGTCTGTAAATGGAAAAGTTTTGCTATATTTTGGTGATTCAGTAAGGTAAAAAGAAAGTGCCTGGAGTCTTGACTGCTAGCAGGTTTTATTCAGAAAAGCAGAAGAGATAATCCAGAAAAATAATTTGTACAGATAAATGGGCCAGAAACATTGGTTTCCAGGGGCAAGTCCTCTATCTGCATGGTTTTCCATATTGATGTAAGAGAACAAAAAGGGCAAGACAACATGAAAAAAACATGACCGATCATTTCCAAGTCCAGGTGTACACCTAAAGATAGTGAAGAGGAAATGAATAAATAACTATGCTGTTAACAAGTGCATCAGTGCAGGAGAGACCTGACAGGGTCTAATCCAAAGAGGAGCCACTGTGAGACAGCTTGGCTTCTGCACCAGAACCCAAAAATCCAGTAACACATTGAAATGAAAACCTACACCCACCAGCAAGACCAAAGCCAGACTAATTGCCAGACTAAAGCAGCAAGCAGGGATAAAAAAAAATAATAATAAAAAAGAAGATATAAAAAAAGAATGTAAATAGTGGTGTATCTTACTGAAGAGAGACAGAAAAGAATCTGGAGGAGCTTCTTCAAAGAACACAAATCCCCTTTCTCTTCCAGCTCGTGATATCACACATAGATAACTTGAATAGCCTTCACAACAGGAAAAGCATCTTTCTGACAGAGACAACTTGCATTCCCTGGGTTATCAGCCACACTGAACATACCTGCTCCATGAAGCCTTCTGTGCGTGATCACACAGGCAAAGCAATGGTTACTCGTTATCCAGGCAGCAAATGCACGTGGCAGGAACATCCTGGATCCACTGGGGTCAGAAGAAAGTGTGCATTGACTCAGGAAGGTTGGGATTCACCAGGACTTTTGATGCTCTGAATGCTTCAATGCACTGGGACAAATTCTCACCGTCTCTCTGTACAATTCATCCGCTGCAGCTTGTCTGTATGCTGCCATGGCCTGAGAGGTGAAAGAGAGATTGGATAAAAAATATACAGGAGCTTTCCACACAGCTCTCTGCTAAATAAGTGTTACCTGTGAAAACACAGACACAAAAATATTTGTAATTACTGTCTGATAGTCATGGTAATCCAACGTAACAGTACATCTAAAAGTCCATACATTGCTTCTGCTGGTAAATATTACTGAAAATAGCACTAGTCAAGTTACTCAACTTTTATAAAATCCAGCCTGTGAGATATGCTTATCCTGCACAAATTGTCATGCAGTTTTCCAGACACACAGAAGAGCACCTCTGGTCCAGCATGGATGTTGGTATGCAGTGTGTGTTGCTGACATGAGGAAAGTCATCTCGGAGTGATTGGTTTGTCTCCTAATACAATGTCATGTAGCTGTTCAGGTCCCAGAATTCAGTTTTATGGAATTCAGTCAGCTCTAACAAGAAGAAATAGTAACACATTAGCAAAGTTCTGAGAGACCAACAAATCAAAATGCTGTTTCACGGCAGCCTAGCTGCAGCACGTTTCTGACTGGCCCTGTGTTTCTGTCCCTGCACAGAGACATTATTGTTGAACACTGGGGATTAACCATGCTTGCTAATTCCACAGCCTCTAACATAACAAGATGCTTTGCTTTTTTATTATGCTCTCCAATCCAGACTTTTAAGCATCTTTTATTATAAGTTAACTTATCTTCACAGCATCCTAATACAACAAGCCAAGACTATTTCCCTGTTTAATAACTAAATTGAGAGGAGAAATTCAATTATTTACTCCCAGCAGAAGGCACAGCTGCAAGCCCAATTCTAACTCTCTCTGTCCTGTGTATGTCCCACAAGACCATAGCAAGTGCTTTTGCTTGGTATGATATTCTCCGAAATGCTTGCAAGCACTCCAAGGATCATTTTTAGGCTCCATTAACCCACCAATTCATTAAAGCAGTTTGAGCTGTCTGCTGCTCCAAGAAGGGCTGACCCATCTGTCAGGAGTACACACAGGAGTGTCCTTCACCGCACTGAAGAAACGCCACACAGTATTTCCAATCACCTTACACTATTGAAATAAAAGACATTTTTGCTGTAGAGCGAGCTCTGGCATGCTTCATCAAAAATACTATTCAAGCCACGAGGCTAAGCTGGTCAGATTCAGCTTTCATTTACAGCAGTGTCAGGCTAGGGATAATTCATATTGCTCATGTGAATTTGCTCTGCTTTCAGAGACTCCCCCTCTGAGGAATCCAACCGAGCAGGTCTGATTTTCTCTCAAATACACTGACTTCAGACACGTGCAATTACAAAGATGTCACCAGTGTCAACTGTGATTTACACTTGTCTGATATCAAGACTGGATGCAGTGCACCTGAAAGAAGATAAATTTAACAGTAAAATACAAAGAGTCAACTCTGCTCTTGCAAATCGTGGGTCTCGCAAATCTCCATTTATCAGTGAAAAACATAATCACCATGCATTTGCAGGTGTTAAATAGAGGATTCACCGGTTTCTCTGGTTTGCCATTGTTTTACTGCCACTGCATCAGTTATTACCTTTGCCTCAGATACCAAGTTTTTCGGAGCCTCTTGGCTAGTTTTTTATTTATTGTTTGTGCATACCACTCCAATCTATAGTGGAACTACCTTCCAAAATTGACACAGGGCTCTCATGATTACTGGGTTTTGATGTTTATAGAAAATAAGAACTTGGATAGTAAACTGATATCAGCTACGTACTCCTGCACAGCAATACAGTAATTACCTCTTAAATAATTCCCTCCATTTCTGGAGCTCACCTGGGAGTCCTGCAGAGGCTGGGAGATGACAGGCTCTGCTGAGTCCAGTGACAGAGCTTCCAAGCTTCTACAGGCTGAGCAGAGACTCATTGGTTCAAGCAGAGACTCACTGGTCCTTCCTCTCAGTTTCTGGATGATCCAGGCTGGAAAGGACAAACCAGTGACACCTGGAGCTTTATGGGTTGATGAGAGTTCAGGAAAGTAAACAGAAGCAAGCCCTGACATGTGAAGCCCTAAATTTGATGAAGTTTTCTCATGTGAAAAGGAGTTGGACTTCTTTTCTCTGTGAGTTAAAGGATACTCACTGATGATGCTGCTGATTTAGGGGAGAGGGGAAAGGATTAAATCAGTGTGGCTCACTCAGTCTGAAGAGAGAGTTGTGCCATTGCTGTAATTAACAGCTGCATTGTAGAGGAACTGATAACAGCCAGCCAACATAAACCACTGGCAGCTGAAAACCAGCCTCAGCAATTTGGGGTTTGGAACTGGAACCATTTTACTTCTGGGAGAAAAAGAGAACAAATGGCATTTTGGTGGTGTCACATCTATTTGCTTTCTACTTAGAAAAGGCACAGCCAGCATCTTGAATATCAAATTTCACCACCGCTTAGCCTTTAATATATGCTAGCTGTAGTTGATACTTTAAAAGAAGAAAAACTTTTAAAAGGCAATAATGCATGAAGGGAGATGCATGCAAAGAAAGACGATCTTTAACAGTACTAAAAATAAATGTAGCTTAAAAAGATCCCTCAAAAACAGCTGTTGACATTAGAGATTTAATTAAAATGTAATTAGTTATACATTCTCCTTTGAAATGAACAAGCATAATACAGCCTTCATCTACAATGAATTGCCTTTTACATTCTTACCTCGCTTTTGCCTGTAAAAAAGGCAGGTTTTTACAGGAAGTGTCGTAAAGATAGGATAGTTCTACCTAAAATTTTACAGTCAAAGAAAGCATAAAGTGATTTTTTTTTTAACCTACCGATAGAAAAGCGTATTCATTGTGCTTGCAGTGTTCATAAGGTACCTCACAATTGTTCTTAAATGCACAAAAGGGAAGAAAAGATAGAGATAAATAGATGAGGGGTGATGTTCGCAATAAATTAGGATTCTGAAATAGGTCACTAAAGACTGAATCAATCTGACTCCTTAACCTTTTTTACCTGAAAGAAAAAATACACCGTAAACTACACACCCTGCATGGATTTGTACAGGCAACATGCAACCAATAGCTTTCCCCGGGGCTAATGCTTTATGGAAGCACCATTGACCTGGTTTTCTATGGAAACTACACGGATGTTTTCAATTCCAGCGTGGAACTGCAGCCTCGGTCATAGCCATCAAACTCCGCATTAGACATTCATGCAGCATTAGGCGTCCCGTAGCTGCCAAGGGCCACACAATGAGACATTGTCTGACCCAAAAGTCATATAATTAGGCTTATGGGAACAACACCAGCGGATGGTGCATTGAGCATATCCTAATTTTGGATAGGCCATTCTTTGGCTGTCTGACTACCAGTTAGCTAGGGAAGAAGTGAAGCCTGCTATTATCAACAGACAACTTTGCTGCTAAGCCAGAGCGATGATGAAAGGGCCATTTGGTGTGAAAACCACCACCGGGGAAAGAAGGGCAGCCATATAGCAGAGACGCATCCAGGGATAAACAGCAGACCCTGCTTTTAATTCCATGTATTTTTGCAGAGTGAGTGACTTCTGGAAGTGGCTCCCTTCTAGAAGCCATCTCTTTAGCTGGAGTTACAGCATTTTACTACCCTAGCTCAGTAGCGGCCCAGCATCCATTATAACATCTGATACCAAAAGGCTTGAGCCGACAGGATGAGCACAGAGCTCGTGGCGGGGGAGAAGTGCGAAATTCCTCTCATTAGCAGCGCTGCACGTTTGTGCAGAGATCCGCTCCTTAAAAGCCTGACCTCCTGCACGGCGAGAGGGAGCTTTCCAGGAACCATGTGACTCCAGAGATTGAAGACGTTTTCTGCTGGAGTGGGTTTTTAATTCAAATTAGTCATAGAAAGTTACATTTTTGTGGCCTGAAAACATCTTCAACTGCGTCAAACATGAAGCAGTTTCATAATTGCATGTGATTGACTTATTTAATTTTTTTTAAAAGAAGTGACATAAGAAGAAATATGTCTGTGAAGCTTTAAATCTCCCTCCTGCACTTGTGCAACAGTTGCAGATAATTCCAAAAACTATTTTGTGACTTACATTTCCAACAACAAAAAATGTATTGAGTTGTTTAGAAATGTGATCGGTCTCTGGAAAGCAACAAAGACAGCAACTATATCCACTTTGCTGTCAACTGTATATTCAACATTATGAAAAATTAGGTATATATTTCACAGTATTTAATTACAGCAAGGCTCAGACAAATTCCAGTGTTTCCAGCTATTCTTGCCATTTTAAAACATGTGGTCTAAGACCTGCACAGCTGTAGCCGTATCATTATGCAAACAGCATCCCAGCCATGAGGAGTAAGAATAGATCTTATTATCTGTATAAATTATGAACAATTTCACAACATCAATTCCCTTCCGATGTCTCGTGCTGTAAGACATTACTGCTCCCATCCTCCTCGATGCAGGAAAAGCTCTGTTCAGTAACACCCGGCCACATGCACAGGGATTACTACACTGGTGCTGTACACTTCTTTATAATGCTAACATTCTCATCTTCAGTAATAATGGGCATCGTATTTTAAAGTATTAATGATGTTACACCAGCAAAGGCAAGAAAATTGCTACTCAAAGTTGCCTTTTCATACCCTCAGCAAAGCCAGGGCTGTACATAGAACACTGGGATCACAGATCTCTCCTGAGTCAACCCCACCACCCCTGTAATTGTCACGGGAGCAAGGCAGATTCTTGCACTCACTGTATAATGTTGTTAAAATAACATGTAAAAAGAGAAATCTGGGGAAAAAACCCCCACAGATTTCAAATATAATCCAGTTCTGTGTTTGTTTGCTCTAGACCAATATGATTACCACATGCCAGCTACTGTGAACTGATTAATTAGGAAGTATCAGTGATAATATTTTGTCCTTACATCAGGACTTCCACCTCATTGAAGGATACTTCAATAATGTCAATTAATTAATCTTCACAATACTGCCTGTAAGTAGGTGTCATTGGTTCATTCACAGATGGAAATCCTGAAGCATAGAAAAGGTGAAATTAATTAGCTGAGATGATACAATGACTCAGTAGCAGAACTAAAGATCCTGATAAACACTCCTTTTTCTGACTCTTAAAGAGGCATGATTTACTTGCCCTTTGTAGTTAAATCACGGAAATAATTTCCAAATGTGTAACAGAAACTTCTCTGACTCGATCAAAACCACAACTTATAAGTCGTGCTCTCATTGAAATTTTCTTTTCGTTAAAATAGCTTCTGCTGTTTAGTTCACCCATCAACATATAAAGAACATCGAAATAAAATAAAACCTGCCACTAGGTCTACCATAAACTGGAGCATGGCTTCTGTTTTCTCAGGTCTAAATTAAGGCTCTCTTGTAGAGGGTAAAAGTGAATAAAACATAAAGACAAAGGACAAAATAAGAGACGACAGACTATTCACCCATTCACGGCAGTCACATTTACAAGGCAATTGCCATTCATACGAATGTAAAGTGGGCCACACAATTCTACCAGGTATGAAAGGCAGAAGAGCCCTTATACATAAGAGGAAAAAGCACTTTACTGTATTTTATCTCTATCACAAGTGGAAGACCAGTAATGAGGAACATGAAAAATCTCTTTTTGTTCTCCATTTAAACCTAACAAGGCACTTCTCTGGGTGCAATCTTATCAAAGACTATAAATTTCTGGAGCCAGCTAATCAATCACTTTTGTAGTGGCAAAGGTATATGATGCATTTAGTACGAGTGTATTTAACTGACTGATTTTTTTCACCAATAATCTTCTTAACAGTGGAAAGCTGTAAGTTGTTACAAAAGGCATAGCAAAGACTTCCCTACCAAAAAACCCCAACAAAGCCACACTCGAGAGAAATACTATCTGTGTGCCTCGGATAAGAAATTATATGCGAGGAACTTTATTTGCCAGAGTTTAATTTATGGGGAGCATTAAATCCCGATCAAGCGGGGCTTCTGTTATTGGTTTCATGGAGCCCAAAACTCAGAAGAATGCAGGCCAGTTTCTGGCAGTTTCTGTAGCCATGGCCCCACCTGATATTCCTTAAGGCCACAAGTTCAACCTCACACGATAGAGACTATTTACGAAGACTGCACAAATCTTAAAAGATCAGCACTATATGGTACTCACAGTATTGTACATATATACATGTATGTATCTAGGGCACAGTCAGAGTTGCACATGCTATAGGTGTACAGATAACATTAAAGAATAATCCATATACCAAGTGCTTCAATCACTTCATCACTCCATAACAGCATCATGATAAAGCCTAAGTCACTAAAACTGAGCCAGAATAAGCTTTTTGCTTTTTAATCAAAGTTGGAAATTAGATAAGATGTAATTATTTTACATATCCTACTGTGAAAACTTCATTAAAATCCTTAATATTAAGTAATAAAACCACAATAAAACTTTTTCTAGCATTACAGTGGGTTTCTGTTAACACTAATGCACTGAGAAAGGGAAGACTAGATTAGACTCTGTGATTTTTCTTAAGCAGTCACTAGTGTTCACAAGTATACATTGAATATACCTGGGGGTTAGTATAATATATACTTAGGGGGCTGGACTAGATGATCTTTAAGGTCCCTTCCAACCCAAACCATTCTATGATTCTATGAATGTATGATCACACATATATATCTGTATATATATTTTCTGAGAAGAAAGCAAGAGCAGGCATTAGTCAGGCGTGTCTTCCCACACCACTCGCCATTGGATAGAGGTGCTCAGCCACTGCAAACTCAAGCCTTTTGGCATTTGCCAGGTAAATTTGCCATCATGAAAAGGGAAATTGGAAATTCAAATGACTACACAGACTGAAGCGTTCCTTAACTACCTTGGATTTAAAATAGTCTTTGTTCTCTAATTAAATCATCTCTGCTAGAGAGACAACAGGTACGGGAAACACAAATAAGCAGAGGCAGGGTGAATAATTACTTTTTGCTATTTCTGGATCAATTAAACGCAATACTCACCAGCGGGCTCTTCCAGCGGCAGAATTCTCCTTCACTTCAGTCACAGCAAAGCATCATTTCAATTTCCAGAATGGCAAGACAAGGAGAATGGAGAAAAAAGGATGGGTGAGGGTGGTGGCAGAGAGCAGTGAGAAACATCAAACAAAAAGAAATCTAATTTAAATACCTTACTGTACTAGATTCTTACTACTAAATTTAAAGTTTGCTTTTAAGTTTCATTTCAATCGATTTGCAGAAAAAAACCCAAAACATCTAAAGAGTAAATTTAGATTAAATTGATCATTATAATTTATTTGGCAACAAAATAATATAGTGGAAAAACCTTTCTTCCAGTAAAGGGCTCTGGCTTTGATGTCTGATTGTTATGCAAATTCCATGGAGCACAAGATACGGACAGAGGAATAATTAAGCTCAGGACTTTGTATATAATAATTTTTACAAACGTAAATGTATCCTTTTTTGAGATAATTATGTGTATATGCACTGGGAACCATACACATACATTAGCAAAGACAGGAAAACACTAGGAACGTGCAGGTCCTCGCGGATCGATGCTTCTACTCAGGTGATGGGATGGCGGGGCCAGGCGACCCCCATGCATGGGGGGGCACCCACACCCGCCACCAGTTCCTGCCATCACAGAGGAGCCTCTCCTGGTGAAGACTCTGTGTATCGTTTTTCATCACCAACACACAAACATTTGAAAACCAAACCGATCTTTGTTCTGGAAGATAAACATTGACCACATATATACATATATTACAAGGCACTCAATTAGAAGCTGAACTTTGCCCTTTTCTCAGGCTTTGAAATATTCCTGCACCAAACACAGGCCTTTATTCTCCTTGAGTGCAGGCATCCTGCTCCCGCACACCATATGGCCCCAGACCCTGGGACAAATTCTGCGCTGATTTATGGCCTCTGCAGTCCAAGGGACTGACCTACAGAATAAATCTGGGGGGCAGCACACACGTGTAGCCTGCATGTCCCTCCCCACACCGCCCCTGCTCACCTGCACCCATCTCTACTCGCTGAAGACAAGAGATTTTACACCCCACCACTAGGAGCAGATTTGGGTTTGGGGCACATCACTGTAACCCAGCAAGAAAGGAGCTGTAAGGCACTGGACACCACACGTGCCAGTACACCTCCAAAACGGCCAACAGAGGGGGACACACGGGCCCTGTGGTGGCTGGAAGGAGCGGGCAGTGAAGGTGCCTTGGGTGGACGCTGCTGACCCCGCCAGGCAGCAAAGGGCCAGCTCTGCCACCACCGACACTTGTGCGCATTTGGAAGATGGGGCAAAAGGCGCTTGCTGCATCATCGGACGCCAAAGCAAGAGTAACTCAGACAGGTCCCTCTGTGGGTGAAACAATTCTCAAAGAGGAACGAACAAAACCAGTTTTTAAGGCACTGCAGCCCATCTTCCCACCTCAAAATGATACACAAATGGAGGGTGCAAAGAGGGGTGAGAACACACAGAGGCCAAAAAGGCACCCGCAGACACCGAAAGAGAGGGGATTGCCTTTGTTTCAGCCACAGTTTGGGACAGAAAATAGCAAATTAAGTCCTGCAAGACAAACACAGACGATGAGGCCCATGACATTTAAGGAGGGACTTGGTGGCTGAGCTGAGCCATGCCCTGCAGCACCGCCCAGGTCTCATTTTTGCGCTGCTGCACAAGCACTGTTCGTTAGAGGCACCACAGCTGCTCTCGGTCTTCCATACCACTGCTATTAACACCATGGAGACACACAGTATGGTAAGTTAAAAAAAAAAAGAGGAGAATTTAGTTTTCACTTTTTGTTCATCCTATTTACCTTTCGGTTTCACTAAGCTTGGAAAATTAAGCAAAGTGATCAAATTCACTTTTTTATTTATAGCTATTTTCACAACTTTTCCCAGACACCAGCACAGGATGTTTACACTGAAACAAGAAATTGATTGACGCATTTTGAGTACATTTCCTAAACACCCATCATTAAGAAAATATACACGTGGACTTAAACTTCCTGATCTCTTTACAGTAACCAATTTTGCCAAGGTTTGTGTTTTTTTTTCAATGTCTGTATCACTCCTGTATTCAAGCCCACCTTCTCTGCCATTCTCCGGCTTCTTTTCCACAGCACTGGGTTTTTTTTTCCACCATTCAAAACGACAAGCTTCCTGACACAAATACAACACTCAGCGAGGGATTTTAACTCCATAAATCAGATGATACCACAATCACAGTTCAATGAAAGAAGCAAAAATCAAGTCAAATCGAACAAAGAGATCCCATCATTCCCTGCCGCATCCTCCCTCCTCCCCCTTCCCACCCAACCTCAGCTCTGGAGTCCATAAAGGAGCTCAGAGCAGAGTAGCTCTGGCACACACCGCTAAGCACGAAGTCAAACATATGAAATACATGACACAGTTTGGGTTTGTTTCGTTGCTTTCACTCACCCGCTGAAAAGTGCACCAGCACCCTCAAAAACAAACACAGCAAATGATCTGCAGCTACCTTCCGAAATCTGCTCTGACAGGCTTTGTCGCCCAAGTTCACCCAAACACCTTGACTACAATCAGCAACAAAACCATGGCCGGGATGGCCTGGCGGGTTGGTAGCTCCTTAGCCAGAAAGTGGCTGTACATCCTTCATCCCAGTACCACTGTGGGCATCATCAAAAGCAAACCAACTTAACACGGCAATAATTTTTTTATTCTAATATGCTTGTCAACACCAATTACCCAAACCACAGCTGCCAGACACCAAGAAACACTTTCAGGAGCTCAAGGAGGATGCTAAAGCCCTTGTTCCACTAGAAAACAGCAAGTCTGGGACACAGCTCTGAAGTCCCCGGGCAAGGCAGAGCCAGGACCCACAAGGCTGCGCCTCCGTCAGTGCAGCACAGCAAAGGAGCCTCCCCTGCTCCCCGCTTTCACACCCCAAAGCTAAGCAAGCCCTCACCTGCTGTTTACACTTGCTTCATTTGCTACAACAATTCATACCAAACCAAGTTCCTCTCATGACTAAAAATTCTGAAAAGATAGTATATTTAGATGTGCAATAACCTCAGCAATATGCCACATATTTAAAAAAAAGTTCTTTAAAAACATAAGGTATGATCTCTAGCAAGATTATTCTGGAAGCCTTCACAAGCCAAAGCGCTCCAGCAGCATTAACACGACACAGTTTAAACTCCCAACATCTTTCAGTGCTACAAGCAGGTAACAAAAAATCCAAAAGACACCCTCAGCACATCCCATCAAATCACCACACAGAGTACTTTTTTCTGTAATATTTTATTTTATTTATATAGAAATACTTAAAAAAACATGAAGTAGCACCATTACTTAAGTTTTACTTTTATTATGTAGAACTTTAAATGTCAGAAAAATAAAACTCTTGATACAATTTCAAATCTTGTCTCAGCAAATATAATATTAGTATTTGACCATGAGGTTAAAGGCCCTTTATCATAAAATAAAATATACTTTGTTTTTTAAACTTTGCTCAGTAAAGTACATTTAAGCTCAAGTAACGTCACCTACATATACATAAACAAGTGGTAAACAAATGTATTAAAATAGAAATACTAAAACTATAGTGGTGCAACAGAATTTTTGGAATTTCCACTGAATTCTATTTATACAAATGTTAGAAAGCTTCAACAGTTCCTTTTGACATATGTTTATACATTTCCATTTTTGTAATAATATAGAATAAAATATGCTTTATATCACTGAATAGAAAATATGCTGGGTGAAGCAGATTTAAAAGATTTTTTTCTGAACCTATAAAATCTCCATCCCAACAGAATACTGTTCAAAGCATTACACATTTTATGGTTTGTAATTCCGTTCACAATTGTGTGATATTAAAATAATACAGTGTTCTTTGCCATAAGGCCATACTAAAATAAAAAAGATTTAACCCAGCTACAAAAAGTTCACTGAACTTAAATTAAAATACTTGTAAACATCTTTGCAATATGAAATATAATTTTTCAAGTCAAAAAAGAATAAAATACTTCAATCTGTATTAATGCAATTTATCTTTAAAACCTTTAAACGTTTTTAATATATATAAGAGATATGTTACAGGTTTTTTTTTTCTTTTTTTCTTTTTTTAAACTTTGATAAAGCTGCAGTATCATGGTTTTTTTCACAGGAACTTCTTGCCCTTTCAAGAACATTCAGAAAAGTATCCACCCATAATTATTTTGTAATAAGCATCCTAGGAACTACCAGCACGTTTTACTAACAGTCCACACACCATTGTCATCATCATAAGCATCTTCTACTTTCAATATTTTTTTCTGGTTTTTTTTGTTTGTTTGTTTTTTAAAAAGGGGGAGTTTTGGAAGCTTGGTATTAAAGTACAGTGTAAAAACTAGCCTAGCACTAGAATGGAGTCGCCCGTTATTATTTATAGCATGCACCCGCTGTCACCACCACCACCCCCCGCCCTCCC
>NW_010184864.1:0-27132 GCF_000695765.1 Mesitornis unicolor | reverse complement strand
TATACATATATATATATGTATATATAAAATCACTGATACTTGCTGAAGTATGGAATACATTTGAGAAAGCAAGAAATTGTGAGTAAAATTGTAAGCAGAAGTGTGCTGCTGTCTCTTCAAGTTAAGACACAGTAGTTAATTGGAGCTCACATTGTATAATTCTCCTCTTACCCCTTGATTCCTTTCTTTCAAGGAGGGAAACGCTGGAAAACCCTTTGTCAGGGCCTTCTAATACATTATGGTCTTTCTGGTAGTACTACCTCTGAAGAAATTGCAGATATGATGCAATCACCTGATGCCACCAAAACATCCTTCTGACCTTTAACTGTTAGAAAGTGGCTAAAATCATGAAGCAAAAATCCTGCAGTATTTCTGAAAAAAGGTTGTGTTTTTAATTATTTGTCGTTAGTATTTGCTGTTGTAATTTTGGTCACTTTTAGTGTTCATTTGAATTATCTAATCCAAATACTAAAAACCCTCTAAGAAGTTTATTGCAGTGTTTTTCTTAGGGGATGGTAGAGACACTAATGTAGAGCAAGGTCATTACTGAGTCCTAGTGATCTTGCAGGGAGTAGCGTGGACATAAAGCACCTCCCTGTGCTGTGTTCCTTATCTTACAGCAAAGCAGAGCTGCAGCTTTCTCCTGACCTTGCTGAGCAGGTGGGTGTAGTCTCTGTCCTTCCCATCAGTATACCTGTTGGAGCAGTTAAATGAACCTGCTGGGAGGCATATAGCGTATAGCATTGTCATAGTTTACTTTCTTATGGTTGTGGAGAGACCTGGAAGGACGTGGGTGAATCAGTTTCTGAGTCACCAAATCCCTGTTTCACAGAGAGCTCTTTATATCTTTTAAAACATGCTACTATGTGCAGCTTCAAACACATGGCTTTCTTGCTTACCTGTTTCTCATGAAGTTCATGTTGAACTCTTTCGGCTTTGAGATGTAATTGGGAATATCCTAGTTACTCGAATCGAACAAATAAAGGTTGTTTTGTTTTCTTAAAACACATATGAAGGGAGCATGGGTTGTTGCTGTTGGGTTACTGATATGCGAGCAGATAATAACCATAAAGATTAACGTTGGAAGTATGGTGGGTTATTTCATAGTGAGGCGTGCTGGGCTTTTTTTTCCCTGAGCAGATAAAGAAATCTTTGAATTTTAAAACCTGAAGTGATGATGGCCCATTGGATCACTAGGTTTGTAAACTTAAACCGGGTCAGTTTGGGGTTTGAAACCGATTTCAAAAAGGGCAATGGAAAAAGGCTATGGATTCAGGCACACCTTTGCAAATTTGAGGTAATTTTTAAACCTGCTTTGAAAATAATCTCCCTGAAATCACATGCTTTTCCTTCGTGACTCCTTCTCTTAACATATGGACAGAGCAAAGATCTAGCAAGGAAATGCGTTTGCAGTTCTCCTGCAGCGTGATGGTGACTTCCCATCAAAAGAAGAAGTTGCCTGGGGAGGGGCCTTGGAGCGGTGCTTGAGCAGTAAGGAGGGAGCTGTGCTGGCAAGTTCTGTGTATATAATCAGGAATTCCTGGAGTGTTTTTTTGATATGCAAATAGGATTGTGAAATAATACTTTCTCCTTCTTTAAACAATAAGCATTTCAGTTTCCAAGTTGAATGGAACAGGCTTTTACACAGATGTTTCATTTTTGTTTCTTTCTTCTTGTATCTAAAGAACATTTTCTCGTAATGAGTGAGGTATGCTCTGTAGCAGCCACATGGAGCACTCTGAACCTAAATCTTTAGAAAGGAGAAGCAAGTTTAAGTAGCAATTAACAATCTTGATGAACAAAATTAATAGAAACATTCTGTTGCTATGTGTGCAGTTGTAAGAACTCCTTACAAAACCTTCAGTCTGTTCCAGTTTTTAAAAACACATTAGTAAAAAGCTGTGTATTTTTGAGATCAGTTCTTTGTCCTTATCTGTCATGGTTGCTGATGTTTAAAATTTTTTTAATGCGATTTTTTTATTCACCTCCTGAGACATCGGCTGCAGAACACATGATGGATGAAGGAAGTAGAGAAGAGACTGTAATTGAAACTTGCAAATTGCCATTCTTAGTAAAAGTAAAAGTACATCTTGGGTAGTTCCTGGGTAGAACTGGTGGTTATAGTGTATTCCCTTCAAAGGAGCTTGTTGAGGAGTCTTCCCTGTAGATTTATCTAAAGCATTGCTTTGTGAAGGCAGGCCTGTGGTGTAAGAAAGGCTGCCTTGTCACTGAAGTTCCCTGGTACATGTTGGTTTTCTTCTTTTGTGGCTTTGTTTCTGGTCTATCTGAATGGGGCCAGCTGAGATGCACCTCATGTTTACATAGGGGATGCAGACTGAGTAAGTCACTCATGCCACTTCATTGCTTTCTAGATTTGAGGTTTTTTCTGTCTTTACTACTGTGTAACCAAAGTTTAGTTACTAAGCATCTGTTTTCCAGGTAACAGGAAGTGTTTTGTCACTTTAAAATATGAGTAATACAAGCAAGTGACTTATTTAACATATTTGGAGTAGGTCCTGTTCAGTAAACAGAGACATTAGTATGTGTCTGATGTGTGTACTTCGGTCTGCTTATTGAAGTGACTTATTTAACATATTTGGAGTAGGTCTTGCTCAGTAAACAGAGAAATTAGTATGTGTCTGATGTGTATACTTTGGTCTGCTTATTACTTTCTGAAGAAAACGTAGAAATGGGAACATCAGTAAACTTGTCCCTTCTGTGTTAATGTCCAGTGGGTCCAGCGCTGCAGTGCAGCCCACTTCCTAACCCACTGCAAGTAGCAAGTAAACCCCTCTTGTTCAGTGTGGGCTTGTCATGTGGGTAATCTGTGTGTGGCTTTGGTACCTTGAAATCACTGGGGCTGCTCACATGGGTAAACTCGGCCACATTTGAGAGATGTGTGGCCAAGAAGTCTGTCTGCGTATAAAATCTTTGTTTTGCTCAGACCTACTTAGCTGTTCTAGGAGGAATTTCCAAAGAAATGTTCGGGCTGGGCTTTCTGCCCTTGGTGTTTGGGACTGAAAAGCAGGTTTGTAACTTGGCAAGGCAGGCTGGAAAGTATTGCAGAAGAACAGCAAAATGAAGATGCAGTAAGTCCAAAGAGGAAGCTGCCAAACGTTTGTTTGTAAGTTTGTGTTTACCATTTTTCATACTTATGTGGTTGTTATGGTTGTGATTTCCAGTATGTGATTGCAGAACAGCACTTTCATAGCTGAAGTGTAGTGACGTGGAGGACAGTCTTAGCACGGCGCTGGTGTGTTACTCATGTGCAGCGTCTCTGTGCATACTGCTGGGAGTCTGAGGGAGTTGGAAATGTAGAAGCACTCTGTTAACTGATTCTTCACTTTTAGGAAGATTGTAGTAAATGTGCTTTTCAACTCAGTCTCTAGTCAATGATTTATTTGTTTTTAAATCTGTGACTACATCTTTCAAATGTGTGTTAAGAAAATAATTGAACTAAAGAAAGGGGAATGTATTGAAAGAGAGGAGCATTTTCTTCTAAAGGAAACATACCAGAGTTAAGAAGCTATTGCAGATCCCTCTTAAATACATTTCATCAAAGTCTCTCACACTGAAATCTTTTAAAGCCTTTTCAAATTTAATAGTAAGTTGTTATGATGCTTCGAATGGATATTAGAGAAGTGTGTCCTGAAATTGAGTTGTCTTGGTTTGGTTAGTGCACCTAAACTGTTTTAATAAAAAAGAAAACAAGTTGGCTGTCATCATTGTGTATTACAAAGGTTACAGTGTTTTTAATAGTGATTCTGATTTCGTTTCTTTGTCCTTTGATTGTGATTGATGTTAAGTAACAGCAAACTGAAAAATCTTAGCTATATCTCAGATTGCTAATAGGAACTTGAAAAGTTAATTTCTGTGGGTTTGGTCGTCTTAAGTTTTTATCCGAGGATGTCTAAACCCCTCGCCTCCACACCGAGAAGAGAGCTTAGAGTGGAAGTAGTAGCAAAATCTGGTAGCTGTCATAGTGTTGCAGGATCCACTGCTGAAGAACTGATATGAATTAAGTCTGTGCAACTGGTCTTTAGTGAGTACTTGCAGAATTAGGGCAGCTTATTTCTGCGTGTATGTACAATGTAACTGTAATTACAGAAGCTCTTACAGCCATTCAGGTTTTAAATATAGATTTGAAGAGGTTTGGTTCTTTAGCCTGGAGTGTCTCATTTATGTTGGCTAAGCACATCTCCTGTAATTACATTAAGTTATGGAGATGATAGCTCTATTTTTTTTCTTTGGAGCTTGGGGGAAGGGGAGGAATATCAGTGTTAAAATCTCTTGAAAGCAGGGTTCACAAATAGAATATTCATTCGAAAGGTGGCAATTAGAAAACAGAAATCCTCTCTGTCTTGGGCTTTGAGTAGCTTTGTTTTTTTCCTGTATGCATCTATGAAATCATTGGCCACCCAACAGCAAATGTGCTGATTTAGCTGTTAGCAGTGTCCTGTGATCCTTTTTCAGGCTTAGCTTCTTGACAACCTTGTACTCAAAGCTGTATTATTTCGAGTCAGCGTTTTTCCTGTTCTTACTTTGTGCAGTAAACAATACCACTTAAACCTAAGGTATTGGTAAATTTTTACTTCAGTATATGATCCTGAATAGTCCCCAAAGCAAACTCCATCCTGATAACCTGCTTTGGGAGGAAAAGAAAAGGAAAATACCTACTTTTCATTGATGACTACGAAAACATTCCTACTGAAATTACAGTTTATAGAGCCAAGAACCCTTTGCCTAGGTCTTGATGCAGGCCTTTGTGACTAAATCAGTCAGTTCAGCATCTCAAGGAGAAGCAAATGCAGAAGTCTCACCAGGGAGTACAAAAAAACTCAACCCTAAACCACTGAAAAACACCATGTGGTTACCTAATGTTGTGTCTCTCAGTGCCTTACACTTACGTGGACAGGAAATAGAAGAATAAATTCTGACTAATTTACTTTTTTTTCTCTCACTTGTATGTGCAAAATTCAGTTTAAAACCGTGTATAGAAGTTTAAACTGTGTAAACGCATTTGTGATGTTTCTGAGCAGGTACTGTGCTGTTTGTTTGAGATTTAGATATCCCTGTGAGTTTAAGTAATAATTCAGGTGGTTTGCTTTTTGACAGTAGCATATTTGTAACAAAAATAATGGCAAAAGTGGCTGTTTGGAATGGAGACCATTACCAGGAAATACAGATCAGCGTGTGGACTCTAACATTATTTTCATGTCTGCAGGAGTCTTCCATACTGCCATCCAATGTAAATCCTAGTTTTGTTGCCACTCTTTCACATGACTAGAAGATTAGATGAAGAACATGACAAATAGGGTCATGGAGAGGGGTCTGGAGAACAAGCCTTATGAGGAGCGGCTGAGGGAACTGGGGTTGTTTAGCCTGGAGAAGAGAAGGCTGAGGGGAGACCTCATCACCACCTACAACTGCCTCAAGGGAGGGTGTAGAGAGGTGGGTGCTGGTCTCTTCTCCCAGGTGATGGGGGATAGAACAAGGGGAAACAGCACCAAGCTGTGCCAAGGGAGGTTCAGGTTAGAGATAAGGAGGAAGTTCTTTACTGAGAGGGTCATCAGAAGCTGGAACAGGCTGCCCAGGGAGGTGGTGGAGTCACCATCCCTGGATGTATTTAAAGAGCGGGTAGACGAGGTACTTAAGGATATGGTTTAGGGGGTAGACAGGAACGGTTGGATGTGATGATCTCAGAGGTCTTTTCCAACCGAGTGATTCTGTGAAATAGTAGTCATTACGATCATAAACAAACCTATTTTAAGCATTATAGTAGACTAAAACATTGTTCTGCCTCCCTGATGATCTCTTCAAGAGAAGTCCTTGCGTATTTGTCAGAATAATTACTTTATAGGTAAGATTTACTGTATGAATGTTAAAAGTAGCCAGGCCTTAGACCTAGAGTAAATCAGCTGTTTAGTTCTGATGCACTCTATATAACTTATGCCTGTGTAGAGGAGAAATCTGGTTTATGGGATGATGTCCTGTATGCATTTTCAAACTTGACAAGGCACAAGGATAGACTAAGAAAATTAATTTGCTGCAAAATAGTCCCCTCAAGTGTTTGTGAGTGAGAGGAGGTTTTGAACACAGAGAATGCCGGTCAGGTGGCTGCCAAACTTGCTGGTGTGGTATGAATCTTCCAGGAGATTCAGATCATCAGGCTTTCTGTTTCATAGTCAAAGTGTTCTGTTTGAAATTCTGACTCTGCAATGATTTTTAGAGTTCATATGTCAGTAGTAGTGGGGATTTAGATAGTTGTACTGTGGTTTTGCGTGAGAGAGGTGGTCTAACAGTAGTCAGTGCATGTGCAAACTACCTTTTTTCTTTTCGTGAGTTTATGATAGGCCTTCAGTAACAGGCATCACAGGAAGACTCTGCTGACAATTTTGTATGAATAAACAAAGCAGAGGCAGTGATTAGTTTGTGTGATGTGATTTTTTTTTTAAGTTTCTAAACTTTCAAAACATATTTTTGTATTTTAAGCTTGATATAATACAGAGAGAAATGGGAGAAGCCATATGTAGTGAAATGTATTCCATCTGACTTAAAAAAACAAGTTCTGTGCAAGAGAATCCCACATTTCCATCTTTCTGAGTGCCAGATGTTAATTTAAGTAGAAACACGTGGATATCAAACACACAACATTTCTGTGTGTTTTCAATAGTTGTCAATTATTAGTGATCTTGTAATTCTTTTTAACTATATAACTGACGTAATGCTGTACATAATGTAACGGATTTTTGTGGGCTGATGTTTAGAATGACATTTTGTGGATTGAAGTTTGAATTTAATTCGCCCCTTTGGTACAAAGGGAAGGCACGTGTTAGTCGGAGTCTGAGGTCTGGCCGTGAGTGTTATCCCTTCTGCCTGACAAGAGAGGGCTGGGAGTTGGGCTTTGATGTTCTGCTCTGTGGTCTGGGCCTCTTCTGTCCCCGTCCTCGCTGCTGTGGTGATCCAGGCTGTGTTCAGGGCTCCCCTGACCCCTTTGCACGGCGGTGGCTGCTCGTGTGAGTGGGTGCCAGGGGAACCTGCCCCACTGCAATGCCTTCCTAGACTCCAGCTCCTCAGTGATTCCCTGCTGCTATGGCTGCTCTTCAGTGAGCGGTCATGGGAGACTGAGTGTTGCTTATTGTGAAGACAGAAAGGTGCAGCTTGTGTGTGGGTTTTGTGGGGTTTTTCTGTTTGTTTGGAGTACTTCCTGAAAGTAATCACGCTTGGCATTTGGCTGGGTTTTTCTGGTGAACTTTAATGTAAAGAACATACGGTGGTGTTATAGTATCATTGATTTCATGTAATATGCTGTTGCTGATATGCTTTAGGTTTAAGGTGACCTAAGTAAGAGCTGGGTGGGTGAAAAAGAAAAATAATGTAGGTAGAGTAGTGTTGGTCCTTGTGACCTTAACTGGCAGCTAGAGGCGTTAAAAAAACTCACTGCTCAACTGGAAATGTAGGTAGTATCTTGTATTTCCTAGACTTGTAACAGTCATGTGAAATTGTTTACAGTTCCTATCTGTATAAAGAATTTGGTAATTATTGAAATAGGCCCTTTCTTGCTTATCTTCCTTAAACAGGAATATTGGAGTTCATCTCATCTACTGCATAGCCATCTTTTTCTAAGCTAGATCTTGGGCTTAGGCTCCTTCAAATCTTAATGAAGAGAAATAGTTGCATCCCAGGTGCCTCTTGAATTGTTTTAGCCAGATATGAGGGATGAGTTGAACTACACCCACACAGCATATTTTTACTTTCTTGTTTCCAGAGGTGATGTAGGAGATGAACTTGGATAATCTGTGCACAGATATATATCAGTATTTGATCAGATCAGGCACACTATAAGAATAAAACAAAAGTATTGGCTTTTCTGGTGAGGGTTGTTATTGTGGCTAAAAGCTGCTTAAAATTATTGAGGAATCTCTTTCATTGAACATGCAACTACTGGCTGACTTTGTGCATTACTAAGTTTGGGTCTGGTTAAAAATCATATGCGTGCGTGAACACTTCTAGAGGATTCTTCTCCAGCAGAATCTCTGAGTTGGGGAGTAAGATTTTTAAATTACTTTCTTAACTTCTTGCAGTTCTTTCTCTTTTTCAAGTGTTGGATTTTGAAGAATATCTGTGCCTGTTCATTGTGTCCTACTTGATTTATCCCTTATCCCAAAACTAATGATGAAAAATGACAAGAGGAAGCACTGAATGTGCCTACTATTGCAAAATATCCATTGGATTGTAATTATCAGATGAATGAAAGCCCAGAGTCTTTAAAATCTCCTTATGACTAGAAGTAGTGGGAGAAAAGATACTAAATGTACCCAAAGAATACTTAAACCTTTTCCAGGGCTGTGGGTGTACCATATGCATTTTGTGGTTATTATTTTGTAACATTCAAAATGATCATTTTTTTTAACAGATCACCCATTAACATTTGAGAGGGATGAAGAGGAAAGGTGATTGGCTTTTCCAAATGTGAAAACAGTAAATTTGAGGATGATACCAATCCACTGTATTTCTGCATTCTCCTAATGTTTATGTACTGTATTATCTTGAGATTGGATTTATTTGACTGGCTTCTTCAGCACTAAGACATAAAGGGCATGCAAAGACTGTTTCTTTGTGGTGTGAGGGAACGGTGAAACTACACGATAAAACTATTAATTTACATGTAAATACAGTTATGGTGTCTGAGTGTGAGAAAAGTGTGTGTGTATGTACTTAGTAGCTAAGCAAAATGTTCAAGTGCAGAATTGGTCTATTGCAACAAAGCTGCAACCTCCCTTCTGACCGTCAAATAGGATTTTGTGAAAGCGTGTTGCCAAAACATTCAGGTTCTGAAATGGGCAAAGAGGTTAAATAGTTGCTGAAGACTCCGTCTTGATAGCAGATCTGAAATTTCCTCTGGTTTCAGTAAAGATCCACCCGATACAACAGGAATCCGAGAGAGCTGATGGTCCTTAGCTCTTCTGAACCATGGTGAGCTCTTGCTATAAAGGCTTGGCCATCTCATGGTGGTTTGGACACAACAGTACTTTGCTAACTGTAGTAGGTATGAGTTAGTAAATAAGGAAATTACCAAAAAGAAAGGGACAGACATTGCCTTATTTTGCTGAAATCAAATAAAATCAATACGAGTCTTGCAGATTGAGATATCTGTAAAGAATGCTCTGATCTCCAGTTGCCTCTACTTTATAGGAGATTTTCTGTACACACGGTTAAATCTTGCTGTGCCAGTTTTGAACATACTGATGTTGAGAATCCTGTACTGGGGATCCAGTGATATTTACTCGTTCTGTTTTTCGGGCACTGCTGCCCTGTATTTTGTATTGGCTGCATTTGAGGTACATAAGGAGTATCTTCCTCAATCAGGGGTTAATTTCTTCATTCTTCCTTAGATTGCTATTACTTATAGCTATTAAAAGAAAAGTTGGCATGACTCCTTAGCAACTTACTGGGAACTCCAGATCTTGGGCTAACAGGGCATAGTGTTTAGATGGAGGGATGTCCTATCTTGTGTCCTTTGCAGTCAGTTGCTGGATGGTCATGTTTATGGTTACACTTTCTGACCTTACTACATATTTGAGTTTTCAGATGTTGAAATCCTTCATTCCTTCTGCTGCTTCTGTGTTCAAGCTCCTGGGTAGTTGCTGAGATTTAAAAGAATAAAGCAGCCCTGTGATGTTTGCAAGTTTTCAGCAACAGGAAGTTTCTGCACAGCGCCATCAGTTTCTTGAGCTTGTTTCTGCTGCCCTTTGTTTTAGTATCAAGATGTTGCAGCATAGTCCTATATCCTTATCTGATAGTAAGGCCTCCTTAAAAGCCTTTGACTCATTCTTAAGATGTTGGAATTGCAAGTCAGAGTTGTGCAGGACAGGTATTGTGGTGTGTGGCATCCTTATCCGAGTTGACATTTGGCAAATGTAATCAATGTCTGTGAAGCTTTCATGGTCATCATTGTGTCCCCATCTTGTTAACAGCTGTCCCACAATGAACAAAGCATTGGAGTTGAAGGATGAAGAAAATCCTGCTTATCAGAGTCTTTGTGGAAGAAAAGCGTTGCTGATTTCCTATGTAGGTTTGCTATCAGGCTCTCCTGGGGTAAAGTAGCTTAGGGGAATCTATTGGGAAAAGAGCACTGTTGGACATTTCTGGCAATTCACTGCAAAACAGTAGCAAGAGAGCTTGAGAATTTAGGGCCATCAGGTAGCACAGATGTCCCCACAGATTGTGTATGATACATGAAATGCTGCTGCAAGTTTAGTGGTAATCAGTTTGACTTTCAGCCATGTATTTTGAGTGCAGTAGGACTTCT
Source organism: Mesitornis unicolor (assembly GCF_000695765.1). Classification (NCBI taxonomy): domain Eukaryota; kingdom Metazoa; phylum Chordata; class Aves; order Mesitornithiformes; family Mesitornithidae; genus Mesitornis; species Mesitornis unicolor. The sequence goes on along the minus strand of NW_010184864.1, from coordinate 16,820 downwards.
TCCTTCTTGAAGACCAATTTATCACTCTCATTCTCTTTTGAGCCATGTCTTGCAGAAAAGAAGGAATCGAGTGAAGCATGCATCTGCAAGCATGCATCACGGATATGTCCTGTTTCTTGCTGCTTATATCAAAGACCATATGAATTGCTGAGAATGAACTAAACTTTGTAGATGAAGATGACCTTGAAAACTGGTATCTACAGGCAGGCTTTTGGTTTAACAATTAAGTGAATTCAATAAATACTCTTATTTAATTTTATTATTTTTAAGAGGATAAGTCTGTCTGGGGGGATAGAAGAATGGCTCTTGTGATATTGAGGACTTTTTTCTTGTTTCTTTTCTCTGGGGAAATTTGAAATGCAGATATTGCTTGCTATGGACCTGAGAAAACTTGTTTTATTCATCAACATTGATAATCTTGAGTTCACGAAATGCATTTCCTTATTTCAGTCCACCAAGCTCATAGAAAATGCTCAGGATTTCTTGGTGGAGGTGAAGAGAATGTCACATTTCTGATTCAAAGTCCTACTTTTCAGGCTGTGAAGCTCTTCCAAGCTATTGCTAAAATGTTTATTAGTAATGTAAGGAGCGCAAGCATGACTGAGGAAGTTCATCTTGGCATGTCGGGGAATATTCATCATCTGTTCCTCAGCATGGAGGGGGCTCTGTGCCAGCAGGGAAAGATCTCTGCAGTGCCAAACCAGGACTTCAATGGGCTCTGTGACAGGCTGCAACAGCGGTCTTTCTTCAGAACATATTAGTGGTTATGACAAATCTCATCAGTTATAAAACTATTCTTGTATGTATCTGTGCCATTATCCGAGGTTATTAGGCCTTATTGTTCAGTGTATGACTTCTTTGTCCCTCAATATGTCATGTTTCTTTTTTAGTCTGTGGTTGTCTTGATGCCATTATACGTGTACTAAATGTATTTGTTGTTAGCGTGTTCATTAGGATGCCTTTAGATACCTTTTTATATCTAACTGTAGATGAAAGCAATCTAATTATACAATGATTGGAGGGGAGTAGTTGATATGCTGGAGTGTAGACCTGCCATTTAGAAGGACCTCAGCAGGGTGAGGGAAAGCATTGCTAGAAACTTCCTGAAGTTTCACCAAGACAAATGTGGAGACTTCCTTGGAAAAGGAACAGCCCCGTGCAGCTGTGCTGGCTGACAGGGCCCTTCTGGGGCAGCAAATGGACCATCAGTCAGCGGTGAAAACGTGGTGTACTGGGCTGCATTAGCAAGAGCGTGGCTGGTAAGTTGAGGGAAGAAACGGTTACCCTGTATTTTGCTGTCATGAGGCGAGGCTGAAGTGTTATGACCAATTTGGGACCCTGCCAGTACAAGAAAGACCCAAATGAAGCATGTGCAGCTAAAGAGAACTGGAATGCAGTATGTGGAGCTCAAGGAGAGAACGAGACTGAGAAGGCTCATGGAGGATTTAATTGCAGTCTTCAGTTACCCAGTAGGAGTTTCTAGAGTTCAGATAATTGGCATAAGCGTAGGGTTTTGGTTTTAGGTGCACAGTAGAAAGAGGTGATTGAAAGTTCCAGCAGTGTAGGTGGCATGCACCGAGGGTTAAGCATGAGAACAGGTTGCTCAGAAAGGTTGTGTTACCTTCATCCTTCATTCTCCTCCAAACTGGAGAGGATGAGGAGTCTTTGTTATAAAGCAGTTACTTGTCAGCATCATCAAATGATTCCATTTTTAGTGATTTTGCCATAGCTGTATTATGTTACTGCCTCTTGTAAGTGAAATGTGTGTTGATCCTTCAGGTTTTTTTAGCAGAGGGGACGGACAGGGTACAGAGGTTTGAAATGTGTTTCCAGTAGAACTGACTGTTCACTTGTTTGGTGTGATATTGCTGTTTTGTCTTTTCTGTGACCTTCACAACATGTTTCTATTTAGAGGACCTTGCTGTCAACATTGTATTTCTCTGTACAATGGCATTAGTTGTGGTGGTGTGTGTTCCCCCGGCTGATTTTACCCTCAGCAGTTAGCCTGTGGCTGTTTCTGAACCAAGCTGCAAGCAGTTGCTTAGAATCCAAAGTGTGATACCAAGGTGTAACTGCTGTGTGTGTATATAGTATATGTATATATCAGTCAGGTCAATTAGGTGAGCAAGTATAGTGTCCTGTGTTGTATACTGGGGGTTTAATTTGCCTTCGCATCATACTTAGAGCTTGTAGTCCCATCCTCTCATTAATGTTTACTGACCCTCATTGATGTCTGTAACTGCTGGGCTCTGGCATAGAGGAAGAGCCATTCCTGTAAATCATCAGGTGCACGTCCTTATCTTGCAGTTCTGTACCTCAGCCTGTTTCCACTTTTTCACAGTCAGTAGTACCTTTTATCCAAGTTACCTTTAAGGTGTTTTGAAGTTACCTTGCTTTGAACTATATCATTATATGAAACTTAAGACTTGTTTAGTCCTATTTCCCTCTGTCACTGTGGGTGCTGAATGCAATCACTGTCAGGAGTGGTCCATAAGCGACTCCATTGCTGATTTTGTTCCAGTCTGATAATTGGGATCAAAAGGATTAGGAGTCACTGTCTTGCTGGCCTTTTCACCTGAATCTGGACAGCACAGGTTGAAACCTAGATCTGGTATCACGTAAAGTTGTAGCAAGAGTTCTTGGTAATCCTGATACAGTTTGATTGTTACACACATCTAGAACTGATACCGCTGTGGATGCACTGGTAGCTTGCAGCTAATCCCTACTGGTGTCTGTACTGGGATCGTGTTTAACATGAGTCAGAATGATCCATTGCTTTTACTTTAGCCAGTTATGAACTAGCTTTATCCAGCTTTGGCCCTTGCACTTATTGAGCTGTATATATCTTTAACTGCTTTTCAGTTTTCCTAATGTCCTTAAACTTTAAAATGAAACGCAACTGAGGAGGACAAAAGGGAGTTAATCACAGCACTATTTGCTTGTTAGCTCACGTTTAGTGTTCTCTCCAAGACTGAATTGTTTTCCACTAGTGGTAGTGAAGTAATGCTGCTTTATTTACTCTTCTGATATACAGCTGGTCTCATGAAATTATACTGCAGGAAATGAAAGAAAATGTTAATTTAGTCATACTTAAGTATGTGTATTCAAGTATTTTGATTTACCTATTGATAGTTTGTGGCTAGTCTTGCATGTTAACTTTATACTGCTGACCTGTAGTGGATGTTGAAAGGATGCCATCCATGTGAAGTTAAAGTTATGCATTGTGGGGCTGTTCTGCATAGAATACGTGAAAGTAGGAGATCTGTGTCTTTCCAAGATTTGAAGATGACACTTTAGCAGTAATATATTGACATTGTGATGATGAGAATCTGTTGTTCCCATTTTGAGTCCAAATACATGGATCTATTCAGAAGTCCCAGTCTAAGTAGTAGTTTATTTTGTGTACTTGTTCCTACTATTCTGAAAGTATATTCAAGAGGTGAATCCAAGATTTAGGCTTATTATTAGGAATTAATAATAATTAATTATCCACAGCACCCTTGACTGTAGTGTTTGCCAGCATCTAATTTATAATGACTACTGATTCCAGCCTCCGTGGTTTCAGGAACACAGTCTAAAAATGCAAACTAGAACATGATGAATGAGTGAAAGACTGAAGGCAGCATGTGGCTTTGATGGTGGTTAGCTAGCATTTGAAGAATAACCGGCCTTAGAAACACTGACCGTTGCCACTTTTAACCCTGTAAGGGTAAAGAGGCCACGCAGACACTTGGCCATACTCACGGTGTGCTTGGAGTTCGAGTCAGCGGTGCACAGTGGTTTAGTCCAGACTGGGTTATTTCCTCAGCACACGTCTGCAGCTCGTGGCCTGAGAGTGACCAGTTCTCTTCTCGAGGAGAGTTTAGCTTCATCTTTCTGTTTGGCTCCTGGAGTCCCATAGTACCTTAACCTGGAAATGTCTTTCACTGGTTACTTAATGGGAGTGCTGTGATGGACACCAGAGTTCGGCTTTCCTTTGCTGTACGGTGGGCTGGGTGACTGGCATTGAAGTCAGGTCTTGACTATTCTTCCGTCATCTTCTATATTCCTCCTGTGTTGCAGCTGTGCGTGAGGCTGTATCTAACAAACTGAGCTGTGTTTTAAGAAAGGAGAGGAGGAACAGCAGAGGAGAGAAACACATTCCTGAGAGTCCTCGTTATGGAGCATGAAGAGTGCTGGAGACTGCTCATTTGTAAAAGTTGTCCTCCACCCTTAAGCAGCTGTTTTGGTTTTGTGCATTGCCGTGCAGTGTGTGAACTCCTCGGGAAGCCGCAGATGTTTGACTTTGATTCATATACTGAGGCAGATTTGATGCTTACTCCTTATACCAGAGTCTTCTGGCTAAGATTACCCTGACACAAACCCTGCTCCCAGCTCCCTCTGCACTAAGGAAGAGGGAGCTTCATTTCACTTTACTTCATTTTTGGTACGTGTCAGGTTTGGCACTTGCTCCTCAGCTGTCTTGTGACCCCTTTCTGTGTTTATAGCTGGAGACCGAGTCTTGGCTGGGGACATGAGATTTACTCGGAATTTTGACAATTTTCTGTGAACTCTAAGTAATTCCTGCCACAGATGTTTTAGAGAGAATGCAGCTTTGTATTCTGTGGCTTCAAAAAGTATTAAGTTGTGAAAAGCAAGGATAGCATTGACACAGCACAGCTCAGGTCAGCTGTTCTTAATGTGTTCCCTAGCCCAGTATGAAAACAGTTTTGTGTCTAGATGGTGTTGATGTTACTTGATGTACGTATCTGTATTCTGATAGTCTGAGGGCATCCTCCCCATTGTTCTTATGCTCATAATCCAGTGTTGGTCTGACACTGTGAATATATTTGAGGATAACTTTTCTATTTTATATTGTGGAAACAGTGGAATAGGCAGTTCTGTGCGAAGAAACAGAGTTGAAACAGGTTTGGCTGGAACCTCATGGCCATTTGAGCCATGTCCACCTGTAGGGCCCAGATGTGCCCTCCCTCCGTCATGTGGTGTGGCTGGGAATCAGCCCGGAGAACCAGCCTGGTGCTGCAGGGGCCTGTGGTCATCCCAGGATCGTCTGCAGTGGATCGGGTGGTGGAGGGGCCGTGTGTCTCCCTTCTCCTGTGATACCTGTTTCTGCTTTGCTTTATACTTCTTTTTTGACCTGCCCCTCATCTTTTCACTGTTTTGATGCTTTGTTGTAACTTCCTTCAGTTGAGCTTATTCTGTCTTAAAACTTCCCCCTTGGAATAGAGCTTTAATTACTGAGCAGTTGTCTTCATTCTGCCTGCTCTAACTGCCTTTATCTCTCTTCTTTATCTTGAATCGTAGACTTTTTAGCTCTAAGTCCTGTGGAGCTAGAACTCTTTGCTAGTTAAAGACAGTGAAAAGAAAAATATTCTTATCAGATCTTGCTGCAGCCCTGTAAACAAGCTACTTAATCATGCTTTTATGTTAATGCCAAAGAAACAAATAAAAATTGGTTGCACTGTGATTGTAAACAAACACATACAAAATTGCAATTGAAATGCTGAGGTATTTTTCCTCCCTTTGTTGTTTGGGTTTGTTTTTTTCGCTCTGTAATGATCTCTGAAGCAAGATTTAACTATAGAGACTTAAATGACAGTTAATTATTTATGGAAGAAAATAAAGAAAGTTAAAAGAGAAATTGATGTTGCCTGAAATCCTTCATGGTCTGAAGCTAGAGAAGAGGCAGAAGCCAAAATGTAGTGCAGAGGAATGTGCCTAGATATAAAACCTAGGATGTAACTGTGGGAATGCCTTCAGATACAAACACTGGAATGCAACTGTGTTTTAGTGCAATCTGCAGAAAGCTGAGAACGTCCTGCTCAGTGTTTGAGAACTGCAGGCCATTGGCAGTGCTTTTCAGAACTATTCTTGTAAAAATTGCTTTTCCTGTGTTTGGGGCCTGATCCAGTCTCTCTTTATTTTTTTGTTCTTGGCTTGGAGTCATGTGAACCAGAACAGAGTTAGCAAGAGGCAGTAACGCTGTGGTTCTGTGCGCTCTTTCCTCGGGGGTAAAGCTGGCTTAAGAAATTCCTGTTCCAAATCGTACTTCCCTGCCTGCCTCACTTTTTCCAGGAAGAGTTTTTTCATAGGAGTGAAATGTAAAATGTGTCTGATCCAATTTTCCAAAAAGCATTGCAGAAAACTTCCTGTTGCTTTCCCCTCCTCCCCTCAAGGCAGGCTGCCACTGGTGAACAGTTTGGCTGGAATGGCTGAGAGAATGAGGCTCCCTGTGATGGGAGCAAGGATGGGAATACAGCTGTTCCTGCCGACCTCTGTGTAATGTGAAATCCCAGCCTCACTGAATGGGTTTTTGTGGCGCAGCATTTGTTGGCAGAAAGCGGTACGTTCCAGCTCTCGAGACCGTAGCCTGGTGGAACAGCTGTGTTCATGAACTCTGAACAGTGTCATCCTTTCTCAGTCTTCTCCTGGGTGTTGGGGTAGCGATCAGGAGGAAAGAGATGTCAAAGTAAACGCCCGCTTCTCAAGCCGAAAAAAAGTTATGCTTTAGAAATGCTTCATGAAAGCAACTTCTACTGACAAGTAAAATTTGACTGGCCTGAAGGTAGCAGCAAGCCTAGACTTGAGGCAAATGATATAAACAAATGTGCCATCTGAACTTACTGCTAAGTCAGTGTAAATATATACTATATTTTTCGTAATCTCATTGCAAGTTCATTAGTTAAATAGCTGTAGGTTTGTAGGTTTGAGCCAGGAGAGTCACCAGAACAATTATTTGAGATTTCACTTAGACTTTTTGTTTCTTTCCTTTGTTATTACCTTCAAACACACAGACTATTGGCTGCACAAGAATAGAGGAAACCTATTTCAACATTAGGATTAGTAACATTTCATAACTAATCTTTACTACTAAGCTGTATGTTTTATCAGTGATGTAGCTTTTCTTCTTTTTATTGTCAAATTTCATGCAGTTCTCGTGGGTCTCTCATCTAGGCTGTTTTATAGATGAAATTTAAGTGAAACTGTAATGGCAATAAACGGGTTAAATTAATGTGTCCCTGCCCCTTCCCCCAGCCCCATGGTATTTCTGTGTCAAGTTTTACAGGAAAACACTTTTTACTCGTGCAGGGCAGCTTTAGAAGAAGTAGAAGGAGATGTGACAGAACTGGAACTGAAACTTGACAAGGTAAGCTTTTTAATCCAACAGCGCCTGTTCTGAACAACATAAAAAGATGTGTTTAGGTTTTGTTTGGAAGTTCGCAGCTGGGAGGTGGCAGTGGCCAACCAAGGGCTGTGCTCTTGCAGAGGGAAGGGATCTGGGGAGAGTGCACAGCTGGGCCCCAGAGACCCCAGCTTGAGTAACTGCAGCAGCAGCGGCTGTGCTGAACTCGCTTTCTCCCCCGCTGAGGGTTTGGGTTGTGCAATGCCCTCCTGCCCCTGTGGCCCCTGTGCTCTCCTGTGGCTCAGCCCCACAGTGGGGTCACATGCAAACTAATTCAGCTTTCCCGGGAGTTAAAAGCCAGGGGTTGGCCATCCCTGCACCGAGAGCTGATGCTTCATGCCATCTGCAGACTGTGGGGACACGTGGAGACTCTTTGGTTTAGAGATATAAAGTCAATGCTTTCTGTCTTTGGTCTTCTGCGGCACAGCCGCGTATAGGTGTCTATATCCTTCCCTTTCGTCTGGAGGACTTCACTACTGTTACATTCATCCTGCTTTTTGTTGAGCTTTGTGTATGTATAGAAAAGATTATATGTGGCATCTTTTCAGTGCCTTACAGCCTATGTATTGGTTTCCTAATCACTAGTATTTGGAGGCTTCTTTCTTTGCTAGTATTTTGAGGGTGGCTTATTTTTTTTCACATCTGTAGAAAGTCTCCTTTTTCTTAGCATTTTATGCTAAACGTTGAAAATAATTTTTTGCCTGTGTTTTCATGTGCCTGGCAGATGTCATTTGTTCACCTCCTCAGCTGTTTTTTAGAGATTAACTTTTGTTCCTGCAGCTGCAATTTGGCTGCAGAAAGATAGAGGCAAATAAAGTTGATGTTAAGTGCAGCGTCAAGTCTGAAGACTTTTTGTTAATTCTTGTAAGAATATGTCTAGCTTTTGTAGTGAATAATGTAACCATTTGCTCTTGAAAAACAAATTTAACATATTAAATGTGATTTAGTTTTAATTTCGGTGAAACTAATGGGTATAAGACACATTTTTACTGTTGGGATGTTGTACCTGTTTTGGTGTATTAAACCATGTAAGTATTTAAAGGATCTGAAATATCTGTCTTGGAAGTTTTTTATTTTCCACCAGTCTAAGTAGGTAATTTTTAGGGTCAATAATTCTCAAATTCCTTCAGGGGCCTTACTCAGGGCCTTGCCCCCAGCCTCTTGCAGGAGGCTAGTGCCGGGCATACCTTTCTATCATGGAAAACCTCTAACTGGAGTACTACTCTTTGCCTTGAAACAGTATCCTAGTACTTTTTAAAACACAAACACTCTAACCCATTTGCTCCCCTGACAAGAAAGCACAAGATAAGTATTTGAGTAATTTAATTTTAATACGAAGTGTAAGTGACCTAGTATAATGTTTCAGTTGAAAGCCAAGCTGCTTGTATGAGCTGAATAACTGTGGCCTGAGGGTAATGATTTGTCTAGACTTGGTAACTTTTTTACTCAGTTATTCATACAAAACTTAGTTTTATTACTCCAAAACTGTGACTTTGGTCTACATTACCTGCATTTTTTTCCCCTCTGAGTGAAGGGACGCTGGGTTCAGGATTGTGAACCATAAGCAAAAGTGAAGGGAGGGGGTTGGAAATCACATTTGTAGTGATTTTTCTTTCCATTGTTCAAGCAACTTGGCCATTCGTCAGAATGTGGGAGATGATGCTCAGATTTCTTGGTTTCCTGAGAGGATCTGAGCCAACATAAAAATTACTGGGTAAATAAGGCAGGAAGGTCACTTAGGTGATGTCCTAGCCCCAGCATAGGATCAAGTAGTTCTGTGGTGTTCTTCGTGAAAATCTGTCTGACATCCTTGAAAACTCCTTCAGAGACAAAGGTTCAATCTTCTGAGCTTATTCTGAGTTTGGTTTAGGGGGGAACTCAATCATAATACGCCTTCTCTCAAGAGAGCACCTTTGATCACACTAATCCTTCTTTCTTTCATTAATGGCTCAGTGCATAAGAGGTTCAAAAAGTGGGAAGGCATCCACCACGAGATACTCATGGCCTTCATGTCGGACTCTGCAGCACTGTGATAGCGAAGGCGCTGACCTAGGCATGGGTGGGAGGGATGGAAACCCATCGGAGAGAGACTGGTCTGCTGCGTGAGTGAAACGTGATTGATTTCACCTTCTGAGATGTAACCATCTCTCTTCAGCAGTGCTTTGTCCAGGCAGCCTTTGGCTTTCCTGTGCCTGTATTCTGTGTGTCTCAAGGTGAAACCACTGGTGTGGGTTTCTTTGGGGGTTTTTGTTGGCTTGGAAATCAAACCTACAATTTGCTTGGGTTCTAACCACCTGTGTTTTAGTTGCTGCACTTTTTGCCCTCATACAGCTCCTTCTCTATGAAATATGTACAGTCTCAGTTAATAAAACAAAAATAATTTAAAAACATTATAGTTCTCAGTGGCGCAGCAGTTGACCTAGAGTAGTATTTTTGAAGTTTCCACTTTACAATAGAAAGCTTTTTGTAGAATTTGAGGCTCTGTAAATTCAGAATTTAACTTCTGAAATATTTTTCTTAGACTTAACTAAGCTCAGTCCGCTTCATGCTTATATTGCGGTGTTAAAAAACAAAACAAAAACCTTCCACTTTGTCATTTTTTCCTCTTTTTAGCTGGTAAAGCTTTGTATTGCAATGATTGACACTGGGAAAGCGTTCTGTACAGCCAACAAGCAGTTCATGAATGGAATTCGAGACCTCGCACAATATTCCTGTAAAGATGCTCTGGTTGAGGTGAGTTCGAAGAGGTGAGAATGGAAGAGGGAAAACATAACTCAAAAAAGGTAAAACATAACAGCTGGCAAGAGAAGTTGTTGAAGTTTATACTGTTGTTTGCCTTTTGCTCCTTTTTCTTTGAGTTGTTTAAGAGTGATCAGTTTTGACCGTGGTGCACTGCAAGTGTCTGTGCTGTTTGATTTCAGTGTCAATCTGCAATGGCAAGGGTTTTCGAAAAATATGTATTAGGTTACGGATCTTGGGAGGGATGGAGAAAGTCAGGTTGAAGTTAGGAACTGCTGCCCTCTTTGCTAAATAAAGAGGCTCTAGCCATGGGATCTGAAGAGCCAGTTCTCTGCAAGTGAAGTCCCCAAGTTATCCTGTGGGTCCTGGCACTGGCACTCTCTAATACACAGACTTTTAAATTTTTAAATGTACTCACTTTGGTTTAACCTCAAATTGATGTCTTGTTAGGCTGATTTGGAACACCTAATATTTCATGTCTGTTTTGCTGAAATGAGGTATGAAGTTGTGTAATATGCAGGTATAATTATGTGCACCTCTCTGTGCATATCATCCATATTTAATACATGTTATCTAATAACTCCTTCCCCTCTACTCTGCCCTGGTGAGACCACATCCGCAATATTGTGTTCAGTTCTGGGCCCTCAGGTCAAGAAGGACAGGAACTGCTTGAAAGAGTCCAGTGCAGAGCCACAGAGATGATGGAGGGAGTGGAGCATCTCCTGATGAGGAGCGGCTGAGGGAGCTGGGGCTCTTGAGCTTGGAGCAGAGGAGACTGAGGGGTGCCCTCATTCCTGGGGATCCATTGGGAAAGGGCAGTGTCAGGAGGAAGGAGCCAGGCTCTGCTCTGTGATGTCCAATGCCAGGACAAGGGGCAATGGTCCCAAGCTGGAGCACAGGAGGTTCAATCTGAGGATAAGGAAAAACGTTTTCAGTGTGAGGATGGCAGAGCATGGCCCAGGCTGCCCAGAGAGGTTGTGGAGTCTCCTTGTCTGCAGACACCCAAAGCCCTGGCTGTGTTCCTGTGTGACTGCTTTGGTGATCCTGCTCTGGCAGGGGTTGCACTGGGGGAGCTTTCCAGGCCCCTTCCAACTCCTGATGTTCTGTGATTCTGTAATAGAGCATTGGTTGCTCATTGTATCTTCACACACCAGTTGAAATAGATAATGTCTGTGAGTTCAGTGTAGTCTGTGTGCAACTGAAACTGTTTGGAAATAGAGTGTGATGGCAAACGAGTAAAACTGACATTGTGAGTCCAAGCAGCTTTTTGTTACATTTGCTGTGTAAGCCATAAGCAGTTGCTCAAATAGATTAGGGATCGTTGTTTTTCTAATTGTGTTTAATTGACATTGGTGGTGATGTTTTTAAGCACATCAGCTGTGAGGCAGTACTTCCTATGGTAGATGCACAATTGCAATGTGTTAACCAGGTTTTTGGAGTTAGAGAATTAAACACTAAGAAATATTAAGTAGTGTAATATTAAATATTGTTAACTAATGTGTTAAATTATGTGAACTTCCCATAGTTTAGTCAGCTTAATTTGAATTTTTCATGCTTTGCTTCACTTTAGTCCCTTATATATAGGTAGGTAGCAGTAATATTTTTGTTGCTTGTAGCTTTACCAGAGTTACTTGATATCACCCACGTGTTCTCCTTCTAGCGTAATGATTTTAGTCTAATAATCATGCCAAGGAAAATAAATACCCAAGTTGTTTACTGAAAAGCTGTAAACTTCTGAAATGTTGCTTTCGTGCCGTGTATTTGGTAGGGCTTAACTTGGACCACTTTGTTTTTTGCCTTACAGACCAGCTTGACAAAGTTCTCTGACACCTTACAGGAAATGATTAATTACCACAACGTAAGTATTTCTGGCTGAAACAGGACACGGATAGCTCGCCTCCAGTTATATCTGATAGCAAAATAGTGCTAAAGCTGTTCTTGTTGATAGTAATTGCCAAGCCATGGTTTAAGTGGTATTAAGTACCTCTCATTTTATACTTGTAAATGTTTTATTTATATTTTGTTCATGGAGTATTGAAAAATATCCCATTTTTTGTGAATTTGTTTTGGGTTTTTTTGTTTGGAATTTGTAAACTTTGCTAAAACCCAGTGCTGTAGGACAGAGCAGCTAACGCATTGTTTAATTTTTGTTTTTAATCAAACTTACGGGCAGCAGTGACAAACCATGAGCCTATTTCTTTGCTGTACTGAAATAATTTATAATGAAAGAATGATTATCTTTTCCATAACTTCTACTTTTGTCCCATCCTTTATAATGTACCAAACTAAGCACATCTGATTTGTGTGTAGTTTTACGTTTTGAAGCGTGCCAAGATTTAGACAAGTGTAGAAAAGGAGACAATGCTGGGATTTGTGGCTAATGGTCATTTTTAGCGTGTCAGACTTCATCGGAAAGCTCAGTTTTGCCTGGATTGGAAACTGGTTTATTTTTTCCTCCTCTGGTGAGTTCAGGCTTGTATCAGCCTAAAGGGATCAGCCTAAAGCCGAAGGGATGTGTCCATTCTTCTGTTTTCTTCCTCTTCCCTTGGCCCCTACTGCTTTGCTTTCACTTTCTAGCAAATTGCTGGAAAGCAACTGAAGTGTCTGCAAAGTGCTGAAAATGTGCAGGGCACTTTATTGTTCTTTTTTTATTCCACTAGGAGTTTAAGATGTGACGAGATACAGAGAACGCTGTTCAAACAGCTTCAGCCGAAATTAAATTCGTTAGCATTGACTTAACTTCCTAAAACTCTCTTATCAGACACTTTCTGAAAATGCATGCTTTTTTAGAAGGGAAGGGAAACAAGGAGAAGCAGGTTAATGCTGCTCAGTTGGGTTTTCTTTCCCTTCCTGATGAAAACTGAAGAGAAGAGTACGTGGACAGTGGCGCTTTGGTAGAGAGAAGCTAGTGCAGAGGTTCAGAGCAGCAGTAGTGGGAGAAAGCGTTACATTTATGTCAGGGATTTCTGCAGATTAGATTGAGCACATTGATCCAGTTGGTTGTCTGTTTTACACTCGTCATCACACTTCTTGCTGTTGGTGTCCTTCTTAACCATGTCTTTGCTATGTGGTGTGCTTTTTTCCTAGATCTGACCTAGGTCTTGCGTTCTTGTTGCTGTTATTGTTCCACATGATTGTGGCGTGCAGTGCTTTGGTGAAATTTGGCACAGCACAACCCTTTCTTTAAGGCAGTTTGAAGGCAGAAAGCAAAGAACAAGCCATGTTAAAAGATTTCTTTGCAGATCTAAGCAGGACCACTCTGAGTTCTGTCCTGCTTTTTTTCTCTCCACTTCCTTGCTGTGCTCAAGCGTGGTGAGTAGAACAGTGGATTTTAACAAAAGGCACAAAGGTGAGAGTGAGGTGTGTCATGGGGATCTGACACGGAGCTTTGCCAGACATGTTGTGGTCCTGCATTGCTTTCTGTGAATTGCTTAGCTCAGCAGCACTTAATCACTCAGTGTCAGCCGTGTTGACCAAGTTGGCAGGAGAGCCATTGAGTGAGAAGAAGCTAGAGGAAGAAAGAGGAGAGGCAGACATCCTCCAGAGGAAGGAGGGAAGGGGTAGGAGATGGTCCCACTGAGATCTGGATGACTGTCAGTTTTCTCATATGAGGCTTTCCTACACATAGGACTAGGAACCAGACAGTGCAGCATCTTCACTGGTTGAGCAGTGGGGGAGTAGCTTTGACAGCTTATGGCAAACAGCAGCTTGCTTAGACTTGGTTTGGAGTGTGTGTAAGGTAATGTGTTGGAAAGGCTGTAAATCCAGTCAGATCGTGGTTTGAGCACTTTTTTCCTGTTCTTTTAGGAAAAGAAAAATGTGTATGTATTTTTCTGCCTAGCACTTTTGTATTCTTCATTACTGTAAGCAGAATTAGAAGACACATATTTCTGGGGGTCCACTAATCAGCTGAGTTCCCATCTGGTGATAATCTTTCTGTATTGATCTTGATTGGTGCACTCCTCAGGCACTGGCAAGCTTAAATGTCAGCAGTGGGAGTAGTCCCAGCATGACTTCCAGCTTGTCAAGAAGTTCTTTATCTGTCCTAGTTGTCTGTTTTTCTGGTTTCCCAAAGTGGGAATACAAACAGGAGTTCCCATGTGTTACTGTTAGATACAGGACAGTTCAGGTTGAAAGGGGTCTCGGGAGATGTCTGGTTCATCTGCCTGCCTAAGTCAGGGTCAGCTCTGAGGTTGGAGCAGGTTGCTTAGTGTTTTATCCCATATGGTCTTGAAAACCTCCAAAAATGGAAACTGGATGGAGGATACAGTACCACTGTTAATGGCTGTCTTATACTCAGTCGTATTTTCCTTACTTCGGTGTTTCTAGAAAAGATAAACAGGCTGATAAGGATTCTGCTGTCAGTACATGGCATTGCAAGGCTTTTAATTCCCAGATTTTGTAAATAGGGAAACTGAGACTGAGAACGTTTGAAGGAAACATTGTTAGACCTGTAACTTTGAGTTCTTGACTTGCTCTTTCGATAACGTTACCTAACACTTCAAGATCTTGACTTTTTGAAAGAGATTCTGTTCAGTTGGGCCAACTACTTCTTCCTTATGTACTTTCACCTCTTTATTCTTTGTGATTGTGCTTTGTGTATGTCGATAATGCAGAATGGGAGGTGTAGATAAGTTGGAAATTAAGACATCCATTGTTTGGTCTGCACAGTGATAAATGGCAAAAGGGTTTGTCCCATAGCCACTGATCTGTTCCATTTTGTCCTGAAACTGAGAGGGCAGATGTGAAGCTGAAGGCAAAGTTGTTACTTAGCCTTGAAGAGTCAACTCTGACTGTTATTTCTACAGCAGTATTCTTGGCTGTTTAATGATGCTAATAAACACGTTCCATGTAAGTAGGCATGTTTTAGATCGTCAAGAGAAAAAGATGCCAGGAGCTCTTGTCTTTCTTTATAACCTCAGGCTTTAAGAAAAGACTGGCAGAAGGCATTGGGTTTATGTTTATTTTCCTTATTTTTTTATTTATTTCAAAACTACTTTGAAGGGTTTTGCATTGATATTAGACATGCATTTGTTTAATAATAATTCTCATCTGCCTCTGCATAATAACGATGTGTATGTCTCAAATTAGAAGTTACAATACCCTGAAGTTACTGACCTACACAGTAATGCTTTTTTTTTTCCAGATCCTGTTTGACCAAACCCAAAGATCAATTAAAGCACAGCTTCAGACTTTTGTTAAAGAGTAAGTTAATTTGCACTTGTAATGGGAAAATTATAAGGAAAACAGAATTTGAAAACATCTGATCTGAATGGGTTGATGAAACATCTTTCCCGAAAATCGCCAGGCATAAGTTGAGAAGTGGGTATTGAAGCTTATAAAAAATCACCCCAAATCAGTGAGGCGTTAGATCCAGCTGCAGGAATGTTGAGGTAGTATGAATTACTGATCGTAATGACATGTTGTCATTGTTCAAGCTTAGGGACAACAAGCGCTGACCAAAGCATTTCCCCAGTAAGCAGACGATGTTTGTTGAAATTTCAACTTCTTCCTTTCCTCGGAAGAGAACTACAGAGAAGCTGCTGTCATACTCTGTATGATTTCCATTTGATTAAAGCATTTGAAGAATCTGAAAATAAAGAAACCAGCTGTTAACAGTCATGAGCGTGGTCTTGTGTATCTTTGAACGCTTTTTTCATGCTTTGGAATTAAGCGGTTCCCCATTTTTCCTTTTTTCTTTAGAGACATGAGGAAATTTAAAGATGCAAAGAAACAGTTTGAAAAAGTTAGTGAAGAAAAAGAGAATGCTCTAGTGAAAAATGCCCAAGTTCAAAGAAATAAGCAACACGAAGTAGAGGAAGCAACCAACATTTTGACAGCAACACGGAAATGTTTTCGGCACATAGCTCTGGATTACGTTCTTCAGGTAAGTGCAGCAGTAAAAGTGATTTTTCAAAGCCATTTCAAAGACCATTGGTCTGTGACTTCAGCTAGCTTCAAAGTGCAAGTGTATACAAGATGATACTTATTGAAGCTATTATGATGTTGTTCAATTCAGAGGCTGGAGTTATATCCCAGATCTGGGATACTTCAGACAAAGTCAGCCTGAGGGGAAAAATAAGCATGGCCCTGTCCTTCCCTGTGCCCTGGCAGGAGACGGCAGTGGTGCTGAGTGCAGCTTCTTGAAGGAGTTGGTGGCCTGAGTTGGCTGCATCTGTTATGTTTAGTTAGAGTTCTGTCCTTTAGAAGTTCTTATTCTAAGCTTCTCAAGCTGTGGAGATTCAGTGAAAAAGGAATAACTTTGTCTGCAAGTAAATTTTTAAAAAATTAAACATGAGTAAAATTAATTTACTTGATGTATTCCTGTTGCCTGGTGCTTCAGTATTCAGTGCTGTTGCTGTAATGACCCGATTTAATTTTCATCTTGAACGTTAATTTTGAAAAAACTTGAGTATTTGCCTGATACTTATCTAAACGTACTTCATGAGTTGATTGTGCTGTAGTTCCTTCTGTATTTGAAGTAAAAACTGTGACCTAGCCTAGGAAATACAAATCATCTGAATAATTCTGATACAGGATGTTGGCTGCTACTACAGTTTCAGCTGTTTGCTTTGGGTTTTATTTAACAAATCCCACTTGTCTACAAGCCTTGGAGTTTGGCGTTGTGCCATAGGGAAATGAAGAACATAACCACTATATTGCTTTTCAGTGCAGCTCTCCTATAGAGGATCAAGAGGTGTTCTTTGTCCTCCTACTTTGCATTCTGTGAACTACTAAATTTTCTGTCAATACTTAAAATTCATCTGTACGAAGGACTAGGGGCTCCTGAATGGGTCTGGGGCTCTCCTATGATCAAACCCTTTAGAGTCATGTGAGTTTTATGTTAGATCACACACACAGTATCTCACACACAGAATCGCTCGGTTGGAGAAGCCCT
>NW_010184863.1:15847-56210 GCF_000695765.1 Mesitornis unicolor | reverse complement strand
TCCCTCATCCAAGTCATTGATGAATATATTACCAATGAGGTTATGTAGTAGCTCAGAAGACATTGCGGTGTGGGAAGGGTTTCACTGCAATTTATTTTGTTGGTTTAGGGTTTTTTTTTGTAAAATTGTTTCTAGTACTTATAGCTGTAAGTAAATAACTTCTTCAAAGTCCAAACAGATGGGAATACATTGATCAGAGAACCTTTTTCCTTTTGACACCTCTGAGCATATCTGTATTTCCATCATTCTTCGTAGACTTTCCTCCCACTCATGTGTCATTAGTTGTGGTCTATCCAAACATAAGTTCACAAGTCTGATGGACATACAATGCTGACTTCTATATATAGATATGTGAATAGGACAGGCTTTTGCTGGAGAGTCATAGTCATAGTCAGCAGTTAACATATCTGCAATGAGAAAGGCAGGAATTTATGTTTATTGAATTGGAATTAAGCTTTGCAGGTGCCAACCCATAGAAGTTCACTGAAACTTCATGGCCAGCAGCCATGGAAATTGAATATCTGCTGAATAGGGTGTTAAATTAGCAGGGCTGCTGAAGCAGGCTTGCTGATACAACTTTGTCATATTTTAGTCTGTCAGAACTGTTTTGTGCATGTTTCTGACAAAAAAGATGAATTGCACATGACAGATCTCTTGTTTGGAGCGATGCAGGATGATTAAGCTGTTAATACAGTTTTTTTATTATTCCTTTAGAAGTATTCAAAAAGTATTTCTTTAAATACAGCTCAACGTTGTGTGGCAAAGGTTGAGGCACCTGTGCAGCAGTGAATGAAGGCTATCTAAATATGAATGACTAATTATCAGGGAATGGGAAAACACTAGTTTTCTTTCATAACTGAGATGGCTTCATCCTATTCAGAATGATCTGTTGGGAAAATAATTAGCATAAAGAAGATGGAGTTTTGATAAGTAACTTTGATGTTCATAATTATAGTAATTTTTGTATGATTTCTTTCATTTATGCTCATGTTTTATTTCAGTTTTCTCTTTCAGTCATAAAAGCTGATATTAAATTTTAGATTAAATCTATCTCACTGTAGACAGCCTCCTTAGGAAAAATTGTTATCTTTGTATGATAACAGTGGACTTAGCACAAGTTTGCTGTTAGGATTTCTTTCCATTTCTCTTCCCTACCATAATAAACCATGCAGATTAGTGTGTCAGGAAGCGTCTAGAAGTATCAAATTTAACATGGCATAAAAAGAAACCTTTTTCACTTTGTTTGTATAATGTTCAATATTTTTAACTTTACTCTAGACAAAAATGCATCATCTGAAGTGTTAAGAAAAGAGTGGCAGTACCTGGATTGTTACGGCATCCAAAGGATAAAGGAAAATATTCCTGAGGTAGCTTCTGAGTCTGAAGTAATGTCTGTTAGAGGGTTCTGAGGGTTGCCAGCCTGTACTGTGCTTGTTCTTTTGCTTAATGGTATAAAAAGGTTCTTATCCTGCTCTAGCTTTCTGTAAGGCTCTGTAATATATCTCAATCAGTTGAGAAATCTAATTGCTTTTACAGAATTTCTTTACACAAAAGTGAAAAAAATAGTTTAGACATTAGTAATGCTTTTCAGCTCTATTTAAATATGACTTTATTGAATAATTTCCACCTCCCTTCTCTCGTTTTCTGTCTAAGAAATTAACTACTAGGTTCTCCTCATAGCTAATTTGGTGTTAAATTGCTCATATTGTTCCTCCTGTCAGGGAATAGTACTGTTAGGGAAGCTTTATTTCTCTTCTCTTCCTTTTATGCTTGTGTTGTTTAGTAGGAATGCTTGGGATTTGGGATGCTTTCTCTCTGAAACCCTGCCTAAAACCACCATATAGTTGTAAGGTACATTCCATCACTTTTTTTCCACAAACTCTATTACATATAAAAGGTTCACAGTGTTCTCATAGCTTGTGTAGTTAAACTATATCCTAGCTGCTCACAACTCAGTGATTCTGGAGATACCTTTTTGGACAGCTAAATATGCTACAAGAGGTAGACACATGAAACACAGGGGTGTTGAAGGATGAATTGTTGCATGTGTCCCATTGAAATCCAGGGAGACTTTTGTGCAATAAAATTATTGCCCTGCAAAACAGGAAGAGTTCTGGTCTGCAGCTGTGCAACTCAGGTCCAAACTGCTGAGCAAGGCAGGGAACTCATGACAGAGCCCCAGTGCAAACAGGCTATATATTTAGCATGCAAGCAGGGACAGGAGGAATTTGGAAAAGCTGTCCAGGCATGAAGAGATGGTGTCAGGAAAACCAAAGTTCGGGTGGAGTCAAGACCTATGAGGGACATGAAGGGCAGC
This sequence comes from Mesitornis unicolor, assembly GCF_000695765.1. Lineage (NCBI taxonomy): Eukaryota > Metazoa > Chordata > Aves > Mesitornithiformes > Mesitornithidae > Mesitornis > Mesitornis unicolor. The sequence continues at coordinate 53,893 of NW_010184863.1, read as the reverse complement.
ATGAAGTGTTTCTGCCACTACATTACAGTGTCTCCCAGATCCCTGTGCTTAGTGGCAGGGTTCAGGGAGGAGAGAGCAACCAGCAGTGAGTGAAGACTGAGTCAGGGATAACTTGACGAATACAAGGCAACAGGATCATCCAAGGGTGATGAGAGAACTGTTTTATGTCCTGACAAAGGTACTATCATATTTGAAGGGTGTTACAGTTTAAGGGTTAACAGCCTGAAAGGGAAGGACAGGTGATGTCTGTAGGACCCTGGGGGGTCCAAGATCAGTACTGTTCCCTCCCTTTTCCGGCCACAGTCTATAAAAAAACTGAGGAGGCCCAAGGTTTTCGCGGGCTTTTCCTGGTTTCCTGAGCTGCTTCCTGTCGCATCTCGGGACGACTGGGCCTACCTCCATGTGCTCGGCAGCATCCACCACCACCCGCTTCCCGGACCCACTGCGGTCCCTGGTGATGAGTCACAGTGGCCTCGAGGCACTGCTTGGACACTTCCACTTGGGACTACTGGAACTGGGTTTTGTATATAGTTAAATATCCTTTGTCCCTTATTAATTTCCCTTTCCTTTCCCCTGTTGTTTTCATTAAACTTGTTATAGTCTTAACTTCCAGCCTCGTGTGAAGCATCGTTCTCTCTATTCCCTTTCTTTTAATCTTCCCTTGGGAGGGTGGTGGACAATGGAGAGAAAATCCTGCTCCCTGGGCTTGCCCTGAGCCCTAAACAGAGACAAAGGGGCACAGTAATCATAGGGATCACCTCTGATGAAAGGTAAATGTCACACTGATTTCTGAAAATGGCCAAGTACTCAACCTAAGGAACTCCAGGCAGGTCAGGTGCACTTCAGTCCCATGGAGCAATCTACTTTGGAACACATTTTCTGGTATATACAACAGAAGGTGGTGATAGGTAACAGTCATAATGGTTTTACCAAGTGTAAATCATGCCTAACCAGTCTGATTACCTCCTAAGATGAAATGGCAAGGTCTGTGGATTAAGGAAGAGTAGCAGATGTCATTTACCTTGACTTTATCAAAGCTTTTGATGCTGTCCTCCACAATATTTTTGTATTCAAATTACAGTGTTATGTTCCAGACATTCAGACAAAACTGACTGGATGGTTAGGCTCAGAGAGTGATATAATAAGTCCTACTCTAACTGTAGGCCAGTAACAAGTGGAATACTAACTGGGGTTATCCTGGGATCTGTCCTGTGTGACATCTTTGTCAATGACCTGGAGAAGGTGATGCTCAAGTGCCAGTTGGCATCAAATTGGGATGAGCATTTGATACTCTTGAGGGCAGGGCTGTCACCTATAGACATCTAGATAGGCTTGAGGAATGGTCCAAAAGAAACGTTATGAAAATCATCAAGGACAGATTAGAAGTCCTATCTCTTGGAAGGAAGAACCACTGGTAACAATATGGGCTAGTGACTGCAAGCCTGGGGAGCAGCTCTGCAGGAAAAGCCCTGGGGCTCTGGCCAGCAGAAAGCTGAGCTTGAGCCAGCAGCCTGCACTGGCAGCAGAGGTGGCCAGCAGCATCCTGGGCTGTATGAACAGGAGCACAGTTGGTAAACTGAAGAAAAGGATTATCCACTTCTGCTTGCTTGTCAGATTAAATCTAGACTGCCTACATTTTTTGGCTCACTAATACAAGAAAGGTTCAAATAAACTAGGAAGTTCAGCAGAGGGCCACCAAAATGGTCAAGGGCTGGAGCACTTGCCGTGCAAGTAGAGACAGATAAGTGGGGGCTTCTTCAGCGTGAAAAGGTGAAAAGACAGCTGTGGGGGGCCTGACAGCTGCCTACCCATACCTACACAGAGGTGACTGATGAGGCAGATATAAGATCTTCACAGCAGCACATGGCAGGAGAATGAGAGGCAATGGGCATGAGTTGAAACAAGAGAAGTTCATACTAGGTATAAGGAGAAGCTTTTTCCCTGTAAGGACAGGTATCCAATGGAGCAGATTGCCCAGAGAGACTTCATGGAGTCCATTCTTGGAGGTTTTCAAGACCACCCTGGACAAAGCCCTGAGCAGCCTGTATGACCTTGTACCTGATCCTGCTTCAAGCTAGAGGTTGGGTGACAGGCCTCCAGAGGTTCTTTCCAAACTGAATTATCCTATGATTTTAAGGATGGATTTTGAGATGCTTAGTTACAGGAAATCATGGACAGAATGGTCTGTTAATAAGTGAATTCCATTAAATTCTGCTTTCTGTGATCTTTATATGATTTTATTAATTGCAAATTACATATTTCCCTTGAATATGGTAGAAATATCGTACAGATAGAAACGCATGTGGGAAATACACTATCTATCTGATGCAGTCTCAAAAAGTTGAATAAATTCCAGTTCTTTTTTCTGATTACTTAGTGTTTTGGACACCATAGATTAGGAAAAAAAAAATCTATTGGGCTCTTGGAAGACAGATTCCTTAACCCTGTATAATTTGCTTTCCAGATAAACACAAATTTTCTTATTTTCTCCTTCCTACACGTCCGGGTAAAAGGACATTCTGCCACTCATCATCATAATCAAAAGCCTATGGTCAAAATTGATTTCATTAAAATGAAAATAATGTCCTTAATAATCAGAGTAGGTTATTTAATTTTCTTTTATTATTATTTTTTTAAATACAGAATTAGTATGTAGTGCCTTCTTAGGGACTTGCTGCTACGCATTAGTTCTTCCCAATTTGTGACTAGCTTCTCAGCATTTTCTCATCCTTTAAAATAGGAATGTACTCCCTTTTCTATTAAAAAAATGTAGTTTTAAGTTTTGCTTGAGGTGTACTTGCTCAGAATAATTTTCCTGAACATTCAGTTCCAGTTTGGTATTTCTGATGTCTTTGAGACCTCTGTACAGGAATGCTTTGATAGCACAGCTGTTTCCTAGTAGTTCCAGATTCTGGACCCTGGGGATAAAGTGAAAAGTCTGGAGAATATCATCAGGAAAGTCACTTTTATTTCAGGGTCTGTTTAGTAGGAAATAATAAGAGGAATCCCCACTTGTTTTCCAATGGTGGAGGATAACTTCCCACTTTTATTTGGTTTTGTGAGAGGATGAAATATCAAAATAAAGCAGATCTTTATCTGACTAATTCAAGCAATTGCATTTGACAATTCAGTAACTTTTGTTAAGAAAATTAATAAGAAATTGCCAACCATACTGCTCTGTAATTCCAGCTGATAAAGTTACTGACATTAGTGCAAAAGAAATGCCATGAAAGAGTGAAGATTTAAAATTCTGCTTGTTTTCATCAGTTGTGATAAAAAATGTAAATATATGTCTTGTGGGCAAAGCCATATTCAAAGCATCCAGTTAGTAAGTCTGACGATATTAAAGAAATAAAGATGAGACAAAATATTTGAGATGTTGGCTAAATGATAGCAGTGAGACAATTAGAAACGGATGTGGCAAATAGACTTAAGCCTTCACTAAAAGCTGCTTCACCGCAGTGATGAGAATCTATTTGATTACTACCCTTAAGTTAACCATAATCTGTTGCCTTCATTGGCTGCACATACTGAACCAGCATCAATAACTGCTGCTCAGCTGAGACTGGTCTTCAGGCACACAGTGTGGTGGTTGTCAGGAAATCCTACAGACAGAAAAGGGACCTGTCATGTCTCTGTTAATTTTCATTTTTCAGATTCTTTACTCTTTCTCAGTATCCTAGCACGTCATTCTCCTAGATACTTCCTATTTCTTCCCTCGTGTCATCTCTATATCCATATGTCCATTTTTATTGTCTCCATCTTTCTGCATACAAATCACCAACTCATCTAAGACACCACCCAAAGACTACTTTACCGCCTGATTTCTCCTTTCTCCTATTTCTCATATTTTAACATTTCTCCATGAGAATTACCTCTTTCATTTGGTTCCTCCTCCTCATCTGCATTCTACTGTGATGCTTATTTCTACCAGGAACATCTAAAATAAAAGTTTTATAGTCCTTTAACCCACATTGTTCAATTTTAGTAGAATTTGATTTTTTGAAATGTTTATTATACATGCCTTCTTAGTGACATTATCTAAGTAGTGTAATGTCTCTTAAACTACTTTGAGACCTCAAGATGCTTGTGGTCTTCTCTCTGACAGCAAAACCAAAGAATTAAAAAAACTGTATAATGTAGCTAGTTAATATAATATGTGTTAGTCTTCAGTGTTGGTTGGTTGTAATTTTGCCTCTTTCTGTAGATTGTTTTTGCTATGTAAAAAGCAAAAGAATAAAAATCTAAAATGTTTTAGGGCCATGTAGGAAAAAAATGGCATGCAAGTTGCACGATTTAAAAAAAAATGCAATGAAGAAGAGAGTGTAGTATTTTAGGTCTAGAAATGCTCCTTCAGGTTTTATTTGCTGATAGAAAACTTCAGCACATAGTTCTGATACAGAGAAAGATGGTTGTGGAATAAAGAGAGCAAGTTTGAAGCAAAGCATCAATGCAGACAAATAGATTCATAGTCAGGAAAAATACTGCCCTTAACAAGGAAGTGCTGAGAGGATTACTGGTCGAGAATATTCAGCAATTATGCATGCTGAATTTGTGACGTATTATACCTTTGCACAATATGTTTTAGTCTTACAGCAAGCTATTGTTTGTTCAGATAACAAAAGATAAGAGATTCTTCTGCCATGAGTATGAATGAAGATAATTTGTCATGCTAAAACAGCACTAATATTGCATACTTAATATATCTGCTTTGAAAAACATGGGTTTAAACTATCATAAAAATGGCATTTGGATCATTATAGTAAAACTGAGATAATTCTTCCCTTAAAAGCAGCAAATTTTTTCAGTCTAAAGAGCTGCCAAAAAGCCACTCCATTTTTGATGTGTTTATGTAAGATTACTGTCATAGCCTGCATGCTTGGTCAGTTGTGTTGGTGGATGTCTTTTTTCTTGATGAGTGTCCTCTTTCTGAAAGAACCTTGAAATGGTTGTATTTTAAACTTTAAAATGTTAGTTTAAGTAAATCAGTTTTCTGTTATTCTGTATGTATATTCTATTTGTCTCTAACCACAGAGTTAGATGACATATTCGAGATGCACCACAAGTCAAATTACGTTCCTCTAACTTGAACAATCCCCAAATGACAACAACCAGGCAGAACTAGTGGTGTGAACTCCAAATTTATATTATACACTTTGGCTCAGAAAATTTGTTGAGACATTACTGCAGTGACTTGTCCCTAAACAGAAGCAACAAAGGCACTCAGAGATGCATTTCATATTAGAATTTGACTCTACAGTGAATCATACCTATCATTCAAAGTAATTCTGAATACTATGTTGTCAGACTGAACAATCACTTCAAAATACGTGATTTATTGTTCATCTGTCTTTACAAAACAGGGAATCTATTGATTTTTTTGCAGACAATTTTTATTGTGGTGCAGGGCACCACAATTGCTATTAACTATAATATTGTATGGGCAGTGAAATAGTCAGTGCTATTAGTTCATGTGCAAGCAAATATCGACCAGCAATTTTCAACACTAAATGTAATGATACAAGACATGAGTGTTTGTTCAGCATTTTATTTTGACAGTCCAACAACTGAAGAAAATTTCAGTCAGAATCTAGCTGCCGTTAAAATATATGCAATGATTTCTCTCCATGCAGGTTTGGCAAAATGGGCTGTGAGCCAAAGTTCTAATGACTTTAGCTTTAGAAGAAAATCAGTGGTATGCAAATAATTATTGAATTATCATAGACTAAGCAAAGAAGCTCAAAGATTTAAACAAAAGAAGGAGTTTTAATTCAAAGGACAAAGCCTTGCTACTATTTCCACTGAAATGTAGGCAGTGTTTGTATCACTAGTCTTTTTGTTTTGTTAGGAAAAATTACTGGGAAGCTGAGTAGTGAGTACATTTAAGACAACCTATAGCTATCTCTTTTACCAGGAAATATGTACATTCTTTGATAGGAACCGAAAGATTTTAGTTTTTGCATGTTAGTGCATTTCTGTAATAATCCCTCTGCCATGCATAAACACAGCAGTAGACACTGTGGCATAAAGTATTTCCTGGTACCCACTGGTTTCAGTGGTGCTACATTCCCTTGCCTCTTGGGTACAGTCATAGCCTGCTGATGTCAATGTTGCCTCCACTGATGTCAGTGTTGCCCCCACTGATATCAATATTGAAGGATGAATGCAGTTTGTAACCCAATAAATATGATTTTGCTATTGCTACTAGAAGGTCATATGCCTCAAGCTTACATTGAGCTGAGCTGGCTTTTAACAGGTGCCTCACAGATGAGTGAATGGGTATGGTTTGTTCTTGTAAAATAAGGCCTAATTTTACAATACAGAAAGGAAAATCGTATTTCTCTGACCACATAACTGTATAACTAGGTGAATATTTAATACTAGAAGGATTGTTTCTTTGGTGGTCTCCTTTCAGGGGTAAGTAATGTCCTTTTTCAGATCTGAGTATTGGCATTAGATAATGTTGCTGGAGACCTGTAGAAAAGTGAGAAATATTTGCTACTTTGTGTAGCACAGGATATGGTGAAATGAAGCAGAAGAGTAGCTGACCTCTTTATTGAAAACCAAATGATTTTTCTATTAACATTAGCCTATACCACTAAAAAATGAAAGATTTATTATCAAATTACTAGGAAACACAAAGCATTCAATTAAGATTTGAATCTGTGGTTGCATGTTTCTAATTCTTCATCACAGGCGGGTCTTTCATGAATCACTCATCATTTATGAAATACATTATGAGAATATGCGTGGTGTTCATTTTCTCAAAGAAGGAATTAGAAGGAAGTAAATTATTTCAACAGACTCTATATTATATAAAAAAAAATTCCATCAGTTTTCCTCAGTGTGAAGTTAAGTACAGAATAGTCCTATTCAGTGTAGCTTCCCTTCATTTCTTTTAAATTGACAGTATTACATTGTAAGCTAGTAAGCATGGTTATATTTGCCATTACTGGGAGCAGGCATCGGGCTGTGTTGGGTCCCAGGGGGTGCCTGGGCTCCCCTTGACCTGAGCAGGACTGAGCTGGATTTATCAGGCATCCCATGGTCAAGTGCCCATTGCCCAGCCTGTCTGAGCTCCAGCGCTGTGAGTGCCCCCATGGAAGGGGCTGACAGCCCCAGACAGTCCCTGCAGGACAAAGACCCCCAGGGGATACTGAGGGGCTGTGGGACAGCTCTCACCCCTTCCCTGGGAGCAGGGGGAAGGGAGCATGCTGGGGTAGGAAAGTGTATAATGAAGTGGAATGGGACATGAGACTGAGAACACCACCACAGGCAAGGGATAAATACTAGAAAGGTGGTTTTGTGCAGGTAAGAACTTTGTGTTATTAATGAGGCTTTTTGCATTGGATAATTTGGAGATTGTGAAAACGCTAATTGGACAAGCAATATATGACATTGTCCCTTTACCCATAACAGTATTTGGAGCGTAAGAGTACTTACCACAGACAATACATCCAATTTACATATGCTAATTCATCTAAATAATCATTAATTTGTTAAAAAAATACACATTTATTTCAGAAAGCACACAAGTAATTAATTTTTCCCTTGTACAAAAAAGAATTGTTAAAGCAACCTTGTCCCTCAGTTAACTTAGGCATTAAGGACCCTTCAGACATAGTTTGCTGCCTGTCCTCTTGTTTCCTTTGAACTGCAACAAGTTACATTTCTCTCTAGCATCACAGATACCTGACTTTCTCACTGACTCCAGGCGTTTATCCTTACAAAATGCTTGAGAAACAGGAAAACTACTGCATAACTTAGCACCTGATGCACAGAAACGGTGATTTAACAGTGGTTCAGAGAGGTCTGTGGCAGAGTGGAGAGTTAAACCTTGGCACTGCAAGGCTCAAAGTTCAGGTCCATGCTGTCACTAACAGCAAAGCTCAGCCTTAACATTATGCATTCCTAACAATTTTAGTGACCATAACACTAACTAGGAGTTATGGGTAGGAACAGAGCCAGCTACAGATCTTGAAAGGATCTTGCTCTCAGATTTCTAGTTGCTCAGGAAGAGCTCATGGTCTGGAATCATGTCTGGTCATTTACAGATGCAAAATCTGTCTTCAGGACTTCAGATGTGAGATGGTTCATGACTGAAGAGTTGTCTGCCTCTGTGCAAGAGGGCTTTTATGCACAGAACAGGGGTATTTTTTGTAGCTCTGGGGAGCTGAAAAATTGCCTGGCATGCACAGAAGCATTAAGTCACTGCTGATAGGAAAACATAATATCCTTACTCTGACAAGATCTGTGGTGGCTGTGCATGACTTCACAATTGACATGATCAGACTTCATAGTTCCCACTACAACTCTTCTTTGGTTCTTTCACTGTATTGCTTTCCCAGCAGCACTGAGAGAATTGGGCATTCTCCTTTCCTTCTCCTTCAGACTGAGAGGTGCCCTGGAAGCAAAGCAAGTAGATTCCACAGGAGCCACCATCTCTTTAGCACCACACAAGACTCTAGAGAGAGATGTGTAAGATAAAGGATATGAAAGGTGATTTTTTTATCAGGCTCCACAAGCAGAAGTGCAGATGGTACACTAGTAGAAATTATTTGGTAATAGAATATTCCTTCTCTTTCAGTTTGAAAGCTTTTAAGTGTAACAGATGGCAGTACTATCAATGTAATGTAAGGGACATTGGCTCATACTGGAACACCACTGACCTGATTGATAATATTTAAGCACTTGGAGACTTTTTTTTTAAATAACTTGATTTCCTTGATCAGGCAAGACTTAATTCCAATGAGGCACTGTTGTCATCTGGAAGTCATCTGGAAACTATTCAAACATCACAAAAGTCAAATGAAATGAATGGTCTTATTTCCAGTGTGAAATATTTCTAACCATAAGATCCCTTCACAGCTGAAGCAATTCTGAACCTTTGCTTATGGAGGGAATGGATGTTTCATGAAGAATTATCAGGATGGTTTTCTAAAATCAGGTGAAAGCAAGCTGACAGGGTTGGAAGAATCCTATTAGTGCAGACATTGATTCACTTATTTTGTCTGTTCGTTTCAATACTTATCACTCGAGTAATTGCAAATAAGATCCAGTCATCCAAATTTTGGAGGATTTCAGTGTCCACTGGACCTGTAAGCACCCTTTTTTTTAAACAGAACTATTAGTGTGTATCAGAAACAGTAATGCACATGGACTAGTACTAACTAGACATACATTTAAGACCACTGAAAACATTAGACTAAATCCACAATCCTACTTGACCCCTAGTTAACACACATTGCCAAAATTTTGTCTGGATTGTAATTGTTGAGTTTGATTTTTCTTATTAACCTATCTTATACATAATGATTGATGAAGCACTGTAAGATCTTTAAATTTTGACAAGCAAATCAAATATCTTTGCTACAGAATCCAATCTGAAATCTAAACCTATTAGCTTTTTAGGATATCTCACCAGTAGGAAATTATTTAATCTATTTATTTTAATTCTTCTGCCTGTAGGACATCTCTCTATGTCTTGGAAATAACATTTGACAAGGACGTCAAGATTATAATGTTAAGATTATAATAATAATTAGATCCATTTGCAGCATTTCCTAGTCATATTATAATGTAATAGTACTGTAGTAAGAACTATTCAGTGTTTGGAAGAAAGAGCCTGATTGTCCTCTTATGGTCGATGCCAGATTCTCAGGTAGTGTAAATCAACATTGTTTCCAAGAGCTAGAGAACCTGGCTTCTATTTTTTTATACGTGCTTTGTTTAGAATGCTGTTTCAGAAGCATCTTGATGTTAATTCTTTCCCTGGCAATTTTTTTTTTTCCATTCATAAGTTTTCTTTCCTCCATCCCATTTTCATTGAAATTAAAATGAAGGAGGTTTTACCAGTTCAGCACTAGTTTAGTGATTTGATACATGGTGCTTAGTTGACATTAATTTTACTGACAAAAGGAGAGGTCTTTTTAATTCTATGTTGTCCCAGTAGAAATGCTATAGAATCTTCATAAGTAGCAATTATTTTTTATTTCTTAGACAAATTAATAGGTGCTAGACATTATTTCCAGTTCCATATATATTGATACAATCACTGTGTTAAAATGACCTTCTGTCTGAGAACTGACCTGTAGTTTTTTCTATATATTTATAACTATAAAATGAAAGCTTACACAAGAAGTAGTAATGCAAATCACTGAACTTTGCTTCTCTGTGTTTCAACTAAACTCACTGATAAGCTTCTGTTCTGCTAAACCTTTTCTGTTCATAACTTTTCTGTTAACAGACCTCTTATTAACTGTTAGTCTCCTGAGCAAAAATCAAATTTCTCTCCCCATTTACAGTCCTTATCAGCTTTTACTCTACTTACAATACCACTTCTGTATTTTGTGTTGCAGTTACACCTGTTCCCATATTCCTTCCTTCCTGAAGATCATTTATGTCTTTCTCAGTCTTTCTAAAGAGTCACTTGTTTTCTGAGGTAACAGAGTGAGTGTTTTGCTCCAGTCCTCTATTCTGCTCTATTGCACTGATTTGTTCATTTGCTTCACACTACCTGAAATTCACTGGTACATTCTGGCCTCATGCATCTATACCTCCCTCCCTGTGATGCTGGTCTGCTCTTTGCTCAATCAGGCAAGTATTTTCTCCTTTATGCAGGGAAAATCTTTAGGGATGAGCGAAATTTGACCTAACATAAGAAGTCTTAAAGACTCACTTTGTTTCCACAAATGGTATTAAATGAACCCTAATCCCACACTAGGTCTTTTCAGCAACAGGCTTCCAAAATTATAAACTGAGCTTACCTAACAAGCACATCATGATATTGACTCAAAAAATCATGTGACATGACACCCACAATAATATATTAATACTTATAAATTATGAAGAGTGCAGAAAATACAATTTCTTAAATGTAGGAAGTAAGGTGTCCTTCTGCACATTTGCCTCAGATGGGATCGTTTACAATTTTTTGTGTTCTAGCCAAGAGCTGAGCCTGAAAAGATGTGTCAAAGCAGCACAACTGGGCAGTACCTCTTCAGTGGGATGAAGTGTGGGTAGAATCCTGTCTTGTACAGTATGAACCCTGTTTGGGAAAGGGTGATTTTGACTCTGAAATGCATTTCTACACAAACAACAGAACATTTCATCCAAGGATTGTGTTCTTTGCACATACTGAAGCACTGCAGCAAACCCCAGATAGCAATGTCACTGCCAAGAGCAGATTGCAATAATATATGATAAATGAAAGTGTTAGCTGGATTTGGCATAGTAAGTTCTGTCCTCTCCAATGTAATAGTAGTTTCTTCATCCAGAACTGTTTAAGATGAGCAGTACTTAAAGACAGCAAGTAGATATTTGCTGCTCAGAAGGTACCATTTCTGGAGCACTACTATATGCAGTACCATCAGTCTCCCTCATAGATCAGACGATAACTAAGATGTTAAGTTTGCTAAGGCATATTCTCAAGCTACAGAAGTATTCTGGATAGCTTAATATGCCAAAGTAAGCAACATCTGAAACAAAAATGTAATGAACTCTAACTGGCCCCAAAGGATAGCTAAGTACTTTTAGTTGTTCAGCCAGTTTCTTTCAGCTGTTGACCTCTGAAAATTGTTTGCTGCTCTCCAGTAAGGAACCTTAGGTAATGACAAACACTTTTTGTTAACTAATTTTTTTTGAGAGAGAATCAGCCTACTTCTTTGACCTTTCACCTGAAAGGCAACTTCTGACACCAAAAAGTTATTAGAACATAAAACAATGCATTCTTTTGTACTGAATGCATTTATCACTTTGTCCTTGCAAAATTTTAATTAGTTATAGGAGGACGTTTGAAAATTCAGATATGCTGTAGGTCAAATCTGAGTTCTTCATGTTAAGTTGATGGAAAAACTGATGAATTGTCAGTATCTTTTTCTTTTTTCTTTTATCTTTTTTTTTCTGTGTGATTTACAAAGCCCTACAAATCATCACCATTTCAGTATATACGCTTGCTGTGCAATTTTGCTACTCAGTCACTTCAGAAATTGATTGTCAAGGCTCTTTGGTGCTTTATTTGTATGAAGTAAAAGCCAGGTCACTTTGCTAATTATGAGAGATAAGCAAGCTGAGCCAGAGAGACAATATTGCAAGTCAGTAATAACAAGAATGGTGACAATAACAATAATAACAATAATTTGTGTAAATTTGAACAGGTTTCTCTAGTATCAAAGAGCCTTTCTAATGCGTGAATTGTAATAACAAACAATGTAAGAGCAGAACTCTTTCCTGATCATGTTTGTATATCATATAGTGCCTGATAGTCCATGGGAATGATGCTCCCCAAAGCAACTACTAACCTGACTCATTTTTATACATACTCCTCAGCTTGCAGCTTGCTTGTAATGTACTTAGACTTCTAATGTGTCTTTTGTCTTCTTTCCATGAGGAAAATTCTGGAAATGTCATCCTTTTACCCCTACAGATGCAAGAGTAAGGTATAGAGGGGGAGCTGTTTTGGGGATGGAAAGGGGAGAGAAACAGAAAATTCATACAGAGGAATCTCAGGTCTCACAACCAGACACCTCATGAGCTAGTGACAAGAAATGCCTACCTAATAGTTTGGAAGGGAAGATAATCACTGGTTACTGTATCTGTTACTGTACAGCATCTAGTAATTTTTCAGTGCTGATGTCACAGGATTTATATTTCTTGTAAGAGGGATACAGGAGATTGTATTTTCCATAAACTGTAATCAGTAAGGAAGAAATCAGTTTCAGGACAGCAACTGAGTATACAGGGCATTTCTGTTTACAAAGCAGGGATATCATAACAGACTCTAATGAAACACCTTGCATATCTAGTTAGGCATTGCAGGTGGGCTATTGTATAAGCATACTGTGGGAAAGAAGAGCATAAAGGAAAATATGATACTATAAAAATGATGGGGAAAATAGTAATGGGAAATTGAACTTTTCATTCACCTTATGACTAAAAACATTTTTACACAATGGGACACCTGGTATTCCAGCAAAATGAATTAGCAAATCGGGATTGGTGGAATATGAGACTAGGAAACTGCATATTTTATTTGGATTCTACCAAAGCTGATTAGAATAGCATGTTCTATGCAATGCTAATGATTTAAGCAGAAAGAGATTACTTTTTTTTTAAAAAAGGACAAAATCTTGATTCTCTGGCTGAATGAGTTATGTGAGCTTTAGCATAAATATGGTAGATACCAATAGGCATTTATATTGCTTACTTTTACACCACTTACTTACAATTTCAGGGAATCTTATGTTTCAACTATAAGAATTTTTGTATCCTGCTTTTCATAAATGTTATTGCCGATTCCCACAAGTTCTAGTTTCATTTGCTTTCAGCAGAGATGAGGGTAACAATTTCATAGACTGAAGAAGGGGCTGGCAATTTGACAGAAATTAAAATGAAAAGAGGTCGGAGCATTTCCATCTTGCAGCAGAGCCAGAAGTAGTATAGTTGAATCAGTAAAGCAGTGAGCCATAGCTGCTAAGTCAGTCCAAGACTGTAGCAATGTAGCAGTGTGCTTAGGGAAGCATGTGTCTCTGGACAGCATCAGTCGGGACTAGATGACTATCCCTGTCCCATTTGGTATCAATTAATGGGTTCTCTGAATTTTTCTTCTTTGCTCAGTATAGATGTCCCTGTAAATCTTTAGAAGCATAAAGTCTAGTGTCCTCTTTTTCAGGTGTTCAGCTTAGAAAAGTTGAATTTTAATTAGACATTTAAATCCATCTTTAGAAACCTTATAGTGCTCATACCTTATAAGATCACTTAGCTCTATGCTTGAAAATAATTTGGAAACAAAGGATTAGATTTTTAGTCTCACTATAGTATGATAGAGTCTTTGCCTTATATATAAGGAAACCACAGGCAAAAGTAGTATAGCTGTGAGGTGAATTAATTAAGCACTGGCCAAGCTTAACATTTTAAAGCAAAAGCATGATTGCTACAAATGGTTCAAGTTACACATTGCTCAATGCTGCATTAAACATGGCAAATTCATTTACATATTATAGAGTCTTGTGATCAATTTGTTCCAAGCTATTTCTTTGTATTAATTCTGAGACTTTATTTATTTTGATACGTTGGTTTTGTTTACGATTAAAGTATATATTTTTTACATTTAACCTATTAGTTAATCAGAATATATTTTTGAAGCACTCTAAAGCAATTTCTTTATTTTTCAGATATGTTTATTGTTATGTTTCTATTTGAAAGCAGAGTACAGGATTGTTATCCATTTTACTTTAGCAATCAAAACTGAAGGAACCCTGCTCATTTAGTTTCTCTATGAGTGGCCCAATATAAGTTACATTTTCTATATAAGTAATTTTACAGCACAAGAAAAAGAGGCTTCATCTGGAGTTTTTCATAAAAATTCTCTGTGGACTACTTTGCTGATAATTAATTGCTCTGCACAGAATCTTTGTAAGGTAAAGATGGCTCAGAAGTCCTGTAATTTTAGTTTCTTCTTTTTACCTGGCAGGTATCTCTACTCATCTAGACTTTTTGTCACGCACTTTGTACCATCTAAAACATGTGCAAATCTATTATCTCTCCCCCCAAGCAAGATCCTGCATTTCTTCTTTTTTTTAAGCATACCTTCCTCATCCACAAGCCCATCACAGTCAGGTGCGTCATGTAGATCAGAGTGGTTTACTACCTAATGAGAGGAGAGTTTTTCTTAAAGGCCCAGCAATCCTTATCAAACTAACCTTGACTTTTATACCATATCCCTGCGTTTATCTTGAGCTTCACTTTTAATTTTTGAATATTAGTAACTATTTTTTGCTAATCTCTGAATAAGTAATAGATTACTTTTCTGTTGGTAGTATTTTTACATGGCAGCAACTCTTGTCTAATATGCAAGTGGAATCATTCTGAATTAATAACAAAAGTAACCTTACATTACTCTTATAGAAAAACTCCACTGAGGAACCTAGGTATTATTCATGATCTCATTCTTTATGGGGGAATAAAAACACACTCCAGTTTAGCAATAAAGTAGTTGTACTTCAATGACACAATAAATTATAATCAATCAAGCAGATTGATTGAAGGTCAAAATTCAAGGGGCATGCATGTAGAATATCCATAAATCTTAAAATAAGAAGGAGGTGATCATTTCCAAATGGAGATGATGGAGAGAGAGGCTGAGTCACAGAAAGATAAAAGAGTAGCCTGTGGCCACCTTACAGAGCAATAGGAGAGCCAAGCATCGAACGCAGTCTAGGGCCCTCTATTCTGGGCTCTGTTGAGTATCTACTCCCCTGATCTTTGCTAATTCTGAGTGGAGCTCTGAGAGAACTAAAGAATATGTGAACAATATATATAGTCAAAGCCATCCTGGATTTAACTCCACTGTCTTTACTCTGCAGTTTAGATTTCTTTAAATCCATATGCTGTTGATGAATCCATTTGATCCTGTTAAACATTTTTTGCCAAACAAAGCCAAATTCACTTCTTAAACTTGCAGGGTTTTTTTTTTGTTTTGCTTTAGGACAATAGCATCTGTCTCAATTATTAGAATAATCGGAGGACTATCTGATGGAAAAGTTAGGTATGCGTAAACTGAGAACACTAGCTTAATTCGTGTGGCAGGTCCTTTCAACTGCAATTCAGTTAACTGTGTTCAGCAGCTGAATAATTTGTGATCAACTGTATCACTAATACTGCTTTATAAACACTAAAACTAGATCAAATTAAATTTTCAAAATCATATTAATTATACATTGTTAGGTAAAGAACCAGAGTGTATTGACATTGGAAGAAACTCAGGATGTCTAGTTAATATTAATAGGACTAAAACAAAACATTGTTCAGATGGAATTAAGTTCCACAAGATCCACCACAACCACAAGAAATAGGACAGTAAAAACACTATTTCAGAACAGAGATGTTCAGGTTCACTATGAGATTCCATTATATGCTATATCCCAGTATAGGCACTCGATCCACAGAGGGTACAAGCTAAGTTAAGAAGAATTCACAGAATATGCTGCAATGTTAATTGCTTAAGAATGGCTTTGGTTTATTTACGAATTGCAGATAAAATAGCAAGAGAATAGGTCACAGCTTAGGCAACTCTCGAAGGGTACATAAAGTTAATTTTCGCATAATTTCTCTCTTACTGATGGGACTGAAAAAATTGCTTCATTTACTGGCCATATGGTGTGAGGACCATGTACAGCTTACTACCATTGCTTCACTGCATGCAGTTTTAGAAGCAATGAAGGAAATCTTCTCAGTCTTCAGATCAGTGTGTAACTTCAAGGGCCATATTGTCCTGAGAGCTGAAGTGCCACACAAAGTATATGTAGCTGAAGAAGAGATGCAGGGGAATTTGTCTTCTCCATGTATCCTTGTTTCTGAGTCTTCGTGGTCACTTGAACAGAGGCAGCACACATCAGAGTAGTCTGAAACTTTCGAACTCTAGGTTTTCAAACCTAAAAGAAAAAAGCTGGTTCCTTTCCTGCTATAGTCATTTATGGGTTCTTGTAAAATATATGAAGAAACATTAACTCTTTCCTTATGCTCTTTCACTGCTTCCTCCACTTGCCTAGTTTAAACTGTCAAAAAAAATAAAAAAAGAAAAAGCAGCTGAAACCTCCTATCATGGTCCATCCAGCCAATTTTGCAGTGCTTGGTACCCTCTGACACAGGAGTGGTAAGCATCCAGCTAAAAGAAAGTCATAGCTCCCCACCTACTTCGTTAGGGAATGTATACAGTCAAAAAGCAGATCAAGAGGATTGTGCTGCCACAAGAAAGAAGGTAAGATGTGTTCTTGTTTACTGGGGAGTTCCTGAGCCTTTACATTATCCCTGGTGGATTCCTGTTATTCTGACTGAACCTTAATGGGATAATCTGCCCATGAAGCCAAACACATGATAGGTTGAACAATTCCTTGAAATATCAAAAACTAGATAGTACTGCAATCAAATAGGTGACTCTTAAGAATATGAAGACGTCTCCTATTGTCATGAAAACCTCATGCTGAAAGTCTGCTTTATAACTGTGTCTACTTACTGCTGTATTGTGCCAGTAAATAGGGACTGACTCAGAAGATTAAATGTATTCTGTGGGCAAAGCGAGAAATGCACTCTTGGACTCTTTGCCCTAAATGCCCTTCTGCGGTGTGGGCTGTCTCTCTATATCTGTTGAGATCTACAGAGTGAACTGGCTTGCAGATCTCTGTGAAAAATAACTGACTTAGCAGGACAGGTCCCTTTTAGTTGAGTGGTCAGGTGAGTTCACTAGCCGCATTTGTATGACAGACACTCAATGTAGCTGTCTGGGTGCACAACCAGGGAAGACAGAGGGATAAAAGGCAAAGGGTAGAGCTGTCAAAGTAGTGACTTCTTAAACTAACTTCACAGCTGAAAACATGTTATTTTGAAACACCAGAGTTAAGCCATGGCTTGTCATGTAATAAATCCTATCTGAGGCCTTCCAGCCAGAATCAAAACACTGTGACCACATGCTGTAAAGCATTTGACTTAATTTGAGCTCACTCTGCTGATTTGGTTTACTTTAAAAAAATCTAATGTGTTGACCGATCAGTTAGCAGGCTTTGTTATAGTAGACCAAGTGCCAGTTCTCCTGCAGCTGATATAAGGCCGACTGAAAGCTCCACGTTCGTGTGATCAGGCTGACTTCACACAAGTTCAACATTTCATACAAGTTCATGCTTGGTGACAATTTTTTCCTAGTGGTAGGCTTGCCAATACACAGATTAGTTGTTTATGATGATGAAGTTGTGCCCTACAGAATATGAGGTTGGACCTCATTCTAACAGCAAACAACATGCCTAGTGAAAGAGCATTTTTACATATACCAACTGAAACTTTAATCAATGCTAATTTGTATTTGTAAATGCATGGCTCTTGCAAAGGTCTTTTTTATATAAGTCACTGTTCTGAAAACTTCTGTGATGAACCAGGTATCTTGAAGTCAGATCTGCCCCAAAATAGAGTTAAAGTTGGAGGAATAGAATTCAAGTTTAAAAAATAAACTTTAAATCATCAGAGGATTTATGATAGGTTTCCACATGAAGTATTTTTGCTTAAACAGCTTGAAAATCTTTGTTGGTTTAAGGGAAGGAAAAATTTACTTGATAATAACTACACAATCTTTTGTCTGTCAAGTTCTTAAATGTAGGTGTTTAGCTTACATTGCCTTTCCAATTCTTTCCACACTGTGTTTTCAGTAAACAGACAGAACTGGAATGAGGATAGTGGTTATTTCTCTAAATTACTCCACTTTCCCAAATGGATTCATATTGATTTTGTGAAAGCATCTTCCAAACAAATAACCTGTTTCAGCCAGCTAGATGTGCCAGTCTCTGCTTCAACTTAATTACCACACAATGTTGCATGAGACTGAAATAAAATCTTGCTAGTTGAAAACGAAGAAAAGAAATGTTATCACATCTTGGTCCATATGTGTCTTCAAGCTGATCATAGAATACCTCCTGATTGATATATACTTTTTCCCCTCTTTACATAAAGTCAGCCCTCCCCAGACAAAATCTTTTATACTGTGGTTCCTGGTACCCAGATTTTGCAGCATTGCATTATTGGCTATGGGTGCTGAAGCCTTTGTTACTTCCTATATAGAATTACGTGTTATCTATGCAAATCCTTGTGTTATGTACACAAATCATGCTTCTCATGAGCTTATAAATCCCTTAAGATAGTGCTGCCTAAATCATAGCCTTGCTGAAAATACCTTTTAGTTCTTGAACAGCTGTGTGTTTGAGCTCACTGCTAACATAAGGCAATTGGAGCATCTGGCTAAACTTTTTTCAAGGTTTGCTTTGGCAGTAGCCTAGCTGATAAATATTGATGAATCTGTATTTAAAAGAACAACTCTCTGTGCAGAGGTCTCAGCAGAGAGGGCAGGAAAGGAGTATAATTTGGAACTGCAGAGCTATACATCTGTGTTGGACAGAGTCTATGTTGTTACTTTGCTTGCTGTTTGTTTTAGGAAAGGGGCTGACTGTGAGCAGGAGGAACTCTGCCTCTTTCCCCTAGTCCCTTCCTTGTGCACTGACTGAGATAATACCTTTGTGGAAGCTGATGATTGTTCCTTCCATGGGAGGAGCGAGTGATGTTTTGGGGAGAGAAGCTGCTACAATGCAGAGTGAGGCAGTTAAAAGAACCAAAGGGGAAAAATAGAAAAGAAAGATTACAAAGAAAGACTGTAGAATCCCAGAGAATATGAGTATACATTTTAGGCATTTATGCAGTGATTGTTATAAGGAAGTGACCAAAGCTCTGGATCAGAGTCATCAGCTCATCACTATGTTTTAGGAACATAGGACTTCCAACATCCATTTCAGCCCAGATCTCACATAAGACACTTCTGAGGACCAGATTCCCAAAGGTTTCCTGCAACAAGTTAATACAGAATGGTAATTCCCCAAAGCATTATCTAATATCTGGGCCAGTAGTGAGATTAGGATAGATATGAATGCAAATCAGTCTTTGCAAAGAGGAAGTGATAGTATCCAAGGGAAGGCCCCATCTAAAGCCAGAAAATTGCTTTTTTAATTAATTTAAGGAGCTTAAGGAACACATGTATGCTAGAGTTCCCAGACTCAAAAAAACTGCTGTAGATTGTACTAGGGGAGGAGAGAGAGCAGGCTGTAGTCTTTATACATGGAGACAGCTGCTTTGATTGTTTGTGTGCTGAGTTACAATGCTTAATATTGGCAAAGTGATTAACTTAATTGTTCTGTCTTTAGCCTTATAACATTGATAGTTAGCTGAAAGGTCAAGAGCTTAGAGGATCTAATTAATCTGTTTCAATTTCTTTACTTTTGTTAAGTTTTTAGCAAATCTGACTTCCAGAGAAAAATTTGAAAATGTGACCCACACCACCAGTGCTCAGGAAAATAGGCACAGAATAATCTTTTTTCCCCCCCTAAAACTAAGATAACACTGGGAACTGTCTTAACATTTGCAGCTTGCAATACTGCGCCTGTTAATTTCCAATGGCTGGTTTTAGTTACTTTGCAGAGACTAATTAAATGGAAGAAAACAAATGTGGTTTTGTGAAAACCTGGTAAGGCCTTATTTCTTAGAGTTCTCTTTTAGTTTACATCTAAGAGAGAGAGTTTTAGCCCTACTACATCCATAATGCAGGATCCAAGAAGATAGGGATCTGTTATCCTAATAGTTATTCATCTGAATCTAGAAATTTTAACAAAATACCAGTTCTACATTGTACATACTTTTGTAGGTTTAAAAAGTCATCATCTCAAACAAGACAATGTAGGGTTTATTGATCACTACTTCACTGTGGACTCAGACTGTAGGATTTTAAGTCCAAAATATTAATTGTTACAGTTTCAGCTACCAAAACAAATGTTGCATAGTATTAGAAATGTAAATAGAAAGAAGATGCTGTTTAATACCGTTTTATGGACTTTTAAAATATTCATTTTAACATCTACCAAATTACAATCTGAAAACGTTCTCACAACATAGTGCATTTAGTAGAATTCTGTTTTTTATTAAAGGAATAATGCAGTAAATGCAAAACAAATAAAAATATTAGTTGAAAAGGCTAGATTCATGGATGCACTTTGCATTATGGAAACTCCTATGTGGGTGCAAAATAAGGGTAAAATGTTAGCTTTTGTATTTGTAGCATTTAAAAAACATTTTGCAACATCATTAGAAAGTATACCTAGTACAGCATCATGGTGAATGAGTATTGAAATTTTCCAACAGAAAATAAATAGAGTCAAATTCCAACTTATGTTAAACTGATGCAAATCAATTTCCTGTCTGGGCTGGAAATGAAAGCAGGTTTTGATCCAAGTACTGTGCATAAATCAGGTATTCATCATATGCAAATTGGTACAGTTTCATTCCTTCCCTTTCAGTCTTATTATTCCAAAGAATAATTTTTCTCCTGTATACATATGTACCACACAAGCTGATCAGTTTAAAGCTCAGCCAGCAGTATATTCTAATCATTCATGTGTTCAGAAAAAGCAGTATGAGTCACATAGGTGACTGAAGTATCATTCTTGTGGTTGCAATTACATTAACTATGTTTAGTATTTGGGACTCTAAGGATCAAAGATTTCTCTTTTCATGTGTTTCCATCCACTTATAATCCTCTAAGAAATATAGGAATTGAGACTGTAGAAAAATATCCAGTGAGAGAGTGAATTTTAAAATGTATTTTAAATAAACCTATGGCATTGACAGATTTTATAACATAGAAGAAGAACAAAATTTAAGATTATAAATGGACCAACTCATATTTAGAAAACTTCATCAGATACAGGAGCATTGCTATAAAGCCATTTCTAGTTTTAGTGTCTTTTATGAAACTAAAAGGAATGTGATTCAAAATGAAAGGAGGAAAATCTTTGTTCAGTGAGCAGTGTGTTTGTGGATGTCTTTGTCATAGAATAATGTGTTTCTTAAAATTGTAGATGGGTTTAGGAGGAAAATGGGCAAATTGCAGAAAAGAAATCTGCTAAAACACATAAAAACTGTGAACAATACATAGGAATACAGGGATTTTCTGAGCTAGATGAAGATGCTCTCAAAACACTGGGGAGAAATATACATATGTGGGTTTTTGTCTTCTCTGGGCATCCACTTAAGGTTACTGTTCTCTAACAGGACACTGAGAAATTCAAACTTTTATTCAAACCCACTAAATTCTTAATCCTGAATCTTGGACTCAGCAAAAATTTGGGTCTTCTTGAAAAGCTAAGATCACACCTTCACTATAAAATTAACTTTAGGGACTGGCAATCTCATCTGAATTTTCAGAGGTGTGATATGTCCTAGCTGTACACAAGTTCTTTGGTCCTTGATGGTTTTGTATTCTCTTACTGGAGACAGTGCTTCTGGAGATCTCCTGTGACCTGTGGTGATGCACTAGGCCCAGCTCTTTCAAAGCAAATATTCAAAACATGACTCTGTTGATTCCTAGGTTATAAGTGTGGAGATGCTGTTAATCAGTGCTAGATTAGGACTCTGCAGATTTAAGATTCAAGCTTCCATTTTAGTTGGTGCCAAAGTTTGGATCTTACTATGAATAACAAACATGGCAAATGCTTGAACAGACACAACCCAGGCAATGCACTTGAAAAAATCATGGTTAATAGTAGGTCCAGAATATGATAGAAAGTAGTTTGGCTTCATTCTCTGAGAAACAAAGAGATCATTCTGTGTGGTAGATTGGTGATTCATGGAAACTTATGAAAAACAGGAGTGTATGTATAACTTCCATGTAATGAAGCAAATGTATTTTGATTATGATGAAGCTTAACATAACCTTAAGCATGACCTTCCATAGTGACATAGACTATAATCATGAGAGTAGGTGGATATTGTTATCTAAATTGTTATAAGTCAATTTCTTTACTAATTTGGAACAATCATGTATGAAGGCTCCTGTAAGTTGTCAACAGGTTTTTTCACTACTTCTCCTCTGCTAGCCCACAAAGCCCTAACTCCTTGCACAGGCTAGAGATAAAGTTGGAGTTGCATAACACAAAAATACCCACCACAAAGTCATGCTGAGGGTAAGCCACCATTGAACTGCAATAGTTATAAAGGCTATTGGACATGCTCTGCATTGTATACTACATGAGAGAATACTGTGGGTACAGGGGAATATTTAGTGAATGCCTTCTTTACAAACTATTGGACTGGCCAAAGCTGCATATACTGCCAATAATTTCCAGTCCTGAAGAAGAAAATAGATAAGTGGTTGGAAAATACTGCCTGCAGGAAGAGTTAAGAAACTTGAGGGTCTCCTACCTCCTGAAGGACACTTATCTAAGGCAGTGACTTACATGTTACAAATAAGGAAACAAATTGAATGCAGTGAAAATAAATTCTAAGGCACTGAGTTTTCACTGATAGTACCCCTGAGCCTACCAGAGAAAGCATAGAAATTGCTGTGCCTCTCAGAGACAGGAAGAATGGAGAATGAAGCACCTACTGATGTACATCTCTGCAGGATGTGGCTTCCCCTTCTGCTCTACAAATTCAGATCAGTTAAACAGTGTCAATCAATATTCTGTTGGAGAAATCACTTATCTGTTTATCTGTGAACTTTGTGACATACCGTTGTTAGTGAAAGAGAGAGTGAAAGCAACCAATGCCTAGTTTTTACAGCATTAAGGGAGCTGTCCCTGATTCTAGCTCATTTTGCCCAGCAGTTATGGTCATACTCTTTATACATTCTCTTTAAGAAGCCTTCTCTCCTGGAAAACCATTTCTTTTCATACCACTAACATCTCTGAGTGATCAATTCAATTTGATTTCTCCATTGATTCTCAATGACAAAAAAAAGCAAGACAATAAAGCAAGTAAGGACAAGGTATGGACCAGGTTAGAAACACAGGAACTCCAGGAAAAGAGGAGCAGGATTCACACGTTCTTTAATGTGAGGGATGGAAATGATTCAACACTTTGATGTGTGTCTTAATACTTTGTGCTTCATCTGAGAGGAAAAGCACTGGAAAATGTGACCTAAAAATTCTGACAGCAGCCTCATCAGAGATAAGCATCTCTTGTTAAGCTGATAATGTTCTTCCTCCCTCGAGGAGCTTTGTGGTCACAGACTCCTGAGAACAAAGCACTATCATATTTAGTTTATAATTTACCTGGAGCCCTGCCAGGCATGCTAGACGAAGAGTTTTATCATGTTCTGTGTGCTTTCAATTGACCTGTTGCTTGTTGATATAGGGGATGGTGTTCAGGGCAGTCTGAAGAAAGATAGCATGGGCTCCGTACAGAAATTCTAAATATAATCCAATCTGTTCAAGCCAGTGACAGCTATGGTATTGATTAAAGATGGACAGGTCTCTTCACCTTTTCTGAATAAGACAGAATAGAATATGTTGGAAAGACATCCACTTTCTTCTCATATGATATATTACCTTAATATATCTTTGGCCTATTCCCAGATTTCCTCTCAGAGCCAGTTTTCCCTCAGGAGACGAGTACTCCTACACTAATTGTAGTCTCATTTCTAGTGAGTTGTGATGTTAGCAGAAGCATTGCTTTATTATTCCTCCCTTATATGACAGAAAAATATGCAGAAAAGTGTGGCCTTATCATGAGATATTCACATGGCAGCAAGTATATTAATTGCCCCATCTGCTGCACTTTCATTTCTACCATTGGGTTGAATCCTTTAAGACATTTACAGCTAAATTGTTACAAGTCTAATGCAGAAACTTTGTGTACAAAGGTCTAATTCATATCCAGTGCTTGATGGTGGGTTTTTTCCAGGAACCACATGTATTTCTCATCTTTCTGGAAGGCATAGGGGAAAGCAGGAGGTCAGTATAGCAGCATATCCTTGCCAGACTCTTACTGACCAAATGTTTCAACTATAGGATGAAAGCTAGGTAAAGCAGTGTCTGATGTGATACATTGAGCAGGCTCTCGAAGCTCTTCAGAAAGCCATGCTGCATGTAGGTTGAGAGCTCTAAAGTGGCTGTGGCAGTGGCAGTGTCACCGGCTACTTTGAAGCCCATGGCCTTACAGACTTTTTGGAATGGTAAATAAACCACAGCAGTGCACAAGTACCCAGTCCGAAAGAGTCCACAAAATGTGTTAATGTCTCAAACATTCACTTAAGATGCTAATGTGGAGGGAAAGACTTGTGAGTGTGGGATGCAGAGTAACGGGCAGAAGCTGGGTACTGTGCTTATCCTGTGCAGGTTAGCACCAGACATGAACAAAGGCAAGCGCTGAGAATCTTGGCACCTGGTGGCCTGGCACTGAATCTTCCGAGTGATACCTGGGGTGAGATGGAAGCCTCACAGCCCGATGCTACTCAGCTAGATAAGATAACCAGACAACTTCTAATTGCCTCTGTACCAAATTCCCATTTTTACATAACAAGCCAAGAGTCCTGCACCTAGCGGAGACCAATCAAGACTGAAAATACTTGCCTCCTCACACCTGTAAAGAGCATGTGTGCTAATTTACATGGAAAATGGGTACTAATTAGCATGGGAAGCGGGGAACTCAACTAAGAGGAGGTGGCTAGCTACCTACAAAGACAGAAAAGATCGCTGTATAGGTGGTGCCCCTAGAGACTGGACACCCCCCCGCTGGCAGGACTTCTGGAACCAGGACTGGTGATGTTTCTGTTTTTCCATATTTCTGTCCTTCTTTCTTTTCCATTTTCTCTCTCTCCTTCCCTTTTAAGTGACACAAGGCCTGTATTGTATGTTGTTGCCAGCTATTAGGAAGAACTGTTGCCGTTTTTTTTCTATTGCTACCTACCACTAATTGATGTCAGCTATTAAGCCAGTTACTATGGGAAAAGCTACTGCTGTTTTGATCTGTCACTAATTTCTTTTCGGTTGTTGAGTCTATTGTTGTAAGTAAAGCTAGTAAACCTAGTACTGGTGATTGGAGTTGTTCATTAAACACTTGGATTAGGAACCTTGAGACTTGTCTCACCGTTGTTCAACCCATTGGGGATTTGTGGATCTTAGTCACTTGTCTCCCTCCTTAAGAGCGGGAGGTGACACCCAGGCTCTTTGCTTAGGGCAGCCACACCTTCCTCACGTGTTGTTACAGGTGTTGCATGACTGGCAGTAAATTTGGGATGTGACCACTGTTCAGGTTTGTGCCACCTGCCCCTGCAGGTGATGCTGAACACAGGTGCTGAGCCAAGTGCAAGCTAACAAGTGTGAGTTGGCATTGCCATACGGAGCAGGTGGTCACCCACAGGATATGTTGTGGCAGACCAAAGCTTGGGATGTGGAGAAGTGATTAGCCTATGCACTTGAGTTTGGATTGCATCATGCTATTGCTTTCATGTCTTTCTGCAGGTCATTGACTTTGTATTTGTAGTTTCCCATCCTGAGAAAGCTGAATGCGAACCTTTTCCCATGTATTTGATCCGTATTGTAAGGACAGAACTGGTTTCATTCATAGATTCTTTTTTTTTAATACCACTAAATGCAAGCTACCAATGTGGAGTCATTTGCTCTTCTTTTAGGGAAAGTACAAGCTTTGAAACTTTTGGATTTCTTTTTAGAAAGCTCAGAAAAGGTTGCTCTTTCTTTTCAAAATCGTGTTTTGTAAAATCAAAACTGTGAGTTAAAAATAAAATTTCTGCTTGACTATTGAAACAAATTGATCTTTCTATCCATGTAAAATGTGCTTTGTTGTTTCAACATAGTTATGTAGTTCAGCTATTATATTTAATCGAGGTGTTTCTGGCACATGTCAGATTATAGAAAGCAGAGAGAGAGAAAGCTATTAAGTCAGTGAGTCTAGATTTCCACAGTCTGAATTATTTTAAGAAGGAATCACTCAAAAGAAAAAAGAAAAAATTACTGGGACCATTGTTAGATAAGATGTTGAAGGATCAAAGGGAATTACAGAATTTACATTTTACTGCAATCTTATAGACATCCCTGGGCAATATTCACAAAATATGATGGTTTTAGTAAAAACATCTCACCCAATCATCAGAGTAGTGATGGCCAGAACCCAGTTGTATGCCACCTCCTAGGAGCTGTTCAAACTATGGAGCTGCAGTTATGATTACTTTTATTTTTTTCTGTTTCTAGAAAATTTGGAATCAGCTCATTGTCTGTGGAGTTACAAAAAGTCAACTGAAAAAATAGACTGCTGATCAAGGAATAGCAATAACTGAGAGAGTGACCCCATAGAGCTTCTCCTTTGGTATTGTCCAGACTAAGATATTTTGTACAAAGTAGTCACTGTAAGTGCTGTCACCAGCTGTAGATATACTTATGACCCAGGAGGTCCAAGTCACAAGTCCCTCAAATGGAACTGGAGTTAAAATATTCCTCCTTCCAAAGTTTGTTTTTTGATTGAATTAGATATCTCCCTACTCAGTCATCCTGCTGCTGTGGAATTCATCCCCAAGTGTGTGAAATGGGCTGTATTGCTTAGCACACCCATATGCCTGCATAAGGCAGCCGGACTCTAATTTTGGAGAAGTTGAACACTGTCCAAATCCTCATGGTAAGCAGTTGGACAAGACTTCCACTTTTTGGTTCAATGTCTACTAGTGAGTTTACTGAGGAACATCTTTTAAGGCTTCACTTGGGCTGCAGGTAAAAAAAAAAGAGGTGTATGGGGAAAAAAAAAACACAAAAGCAATATTCTTTGCCAAAGTAAAACTTCTCTGACAAGTATGTATATGAACATTTTAAAAAGTGTTTGCACCATATGTTGGAGAGAGAGACAAGTCTTTTTTGTGGGCTACAGTTGTGATATAACCAGAGAAATCCACTATTCTCTGACAGGCCAGAGGAAGTAACATTACCAAGGAATGAGGTGGGTATTCTCTAACATGCAAAGCAGCGTGTATCTCCCTTGGCTTTTACATCCAACTGGTATCACTTCCTCAGTCATTGTGCACTTGAGCAAGTTAGTCCTCCACCAAACTCCTCTCAGCTTGACACTATGATTTTGATTTGGAGCACCTGCTTTAGTCCAGGGAAGACTGGGATTGTGTTCTTAGTTTATGATACAGTCTCAGTCCCCAGTGTCTGGTGGTACGGTTTTTACCACATTCACTTTGCTGCCTGGACTATCTACTTGCAATTGCAAACTTAACTTTTAATATGATTAGTGACAGAGCTCGGCTTTTTAATGTCAAAAGATTTCTTGGCTGCTTTTCCCAACCTGCTGCTCCCAGTGTTTGGAGACTCCACTGAGCCTGAAAGCCCATTACTGGCTGTCATCAGTGAAATAAGATATTGAAAAATTGCTGATGCGTCATTTACTGCAACTGGAAACCACTTAATTAATATACTGGTTTTATGTATTTAGTAATTAAAATTTAATTAATTCTTCTTCCTTATGAGTGTCCAGAAGGGGTAACTACTCCTCCAACAAATGCTTATTGTTTTAAAGGCATTTGGAAATTGTCTTATGAGAACTAAAACATTCTCTTCATGTGCTTTCCTTTTTTCCTTCCAGCTAGCTCATGAACTAAGAACTGAATCAGTAGAAATTATGCTCAGAGCTGATGGCTCATCTATTTCCTTTCTTTGGCTGCTTTTACAAGTAGGCAAAGAAGGTGCTGACTTGGCAGGCTTCAGAGCCAAGACTTTTTAAGACCAACTAGTGATTTGGAGTTCTTATGTTTTATACGCCTGGCTTGAAGCGCTGTAGAGGCAATTGATTTTCAGAGGAATGGCACTCAGCACTTTGTAGAAATCCAAGCCCTTTCCAGCACTTTCAGAATTACTGAGTACCTCTGAATATCTGGGTCCAGATCTTTGAGTTCAGAGACTGACAGTGAAAATCTGGGTGCAGTTTTGCTCCAGTGCCTGAGAGTTTGGAGTGCCAGAGCCCTTTGGAGGTGAGAAGTTCTCTTCAGATGTTTCTTTCCACCTTATCAGGCTTATTTTATTTCCTGCTTTGTTTAGGAACTGGAAAGAATTGACACAACTTTTGTTCCTCCAGATAAAAATAAAATCCATCATATGTGCTGCTTTTGACCTCTCAAAGTACTTTGAAATTCAGTTTGAGGCCACAGGTGGTTTTGGTGGAAAGCAGAATGACAAAGTATTTAAAAATTTTCAAATTTGTTATTTTGGATAGAATTATAGATAGATTCCTAGAAGAGGAGGAGTTCTAATTTCTAGCCACTGCCTGCTTCAGTTCACAAGTCAGAGCACACTAAAGATTGAAAGCAAGACCACAAATCCAAAAGAATATATTTGTACACACTCTCTTGGAATATCACAATTAATCAAGCAGAGCAGGCAGTGAAAAGAGTGTGCTTTCTGCCTTGCTTCCTGCATCATCAGAAAACACACTAGTTGACTTCTCTGGCTTTGAGCAAGAGAGGGCTGCAACTCTTGTCCACTGCAGTGTGAGAATTGCCAGGAAGGGATAACGCTATGCATGCTGCTCTCCCAACACTTTCTTCCCAAATGAAAACACTGAGGAAAGAGCAGTACCTGCAAAGTAAGGATAAATTTGTTTTCCCGAATACATAAAAAAAACAAAGAAAATATTTCACCAAGCAAAAATGTCACCGCTTTTATCCATAGGGACTATTCTATAGTCACTGAGCAGGACTTAGCCTGCAGAAGTAGAGCAGGCTGAGACTGAACAATACAATATACACAAAGTGAGATAAGAAAACGTCTTGGTATATTTTTTCTGCAGATTAAGAAGCAGTTGACCTTAAATCAGCAGATTAAGCTGTCAACCTAAGATTGACAGCTGTGCTGTGCTATCCAATGTTGAATAACGGGATCCATAGACTGTTCTAAGTGGGATAATTCAGCAACTCAAACAATCTTAATATCAGCGTTATAGTTCTAAACAACCTTGTGGTGCAAATTAGGAAAGGAGATGGGTAGGGGAGACATAAATTAAGAGTATTACAGTAATGATCTACCTACAAAGTTAGGCAAGTGCAAAATAATTTTAAGAAGAAATGTCACAGAGAAAGTGAATAAGTAGTATGATGCATTCCTACTCTAAATTTCAAGGGCAAATAATTATTCTGATTTGCTTTTCTCACTGAAATACTTTCCTTTTTAGCTATAATTATTTCACTCACATGTGCAAATTTGTACAGAATTTAGAAGAATAAAAATCAGGTGCAAGACATCACATGGCAATTCAACTAACTCTAGTTTGAACATTCTTCGAAAGAAGAACCAATTCTGAGGGACTTGGTTTAATCATACAATCACAGCCAGGACAAGGAACAGCTAAACAGATCAAAAGTTTCCTCTAACACTCCATAAGCACTTTTTTTTCCCTGCTTCTCTCTGCTCTGCTGCCATCATAAGAACCAGCTTTCAGTATTTTAAGATTAATTATTTCCCCTAGGTGTGAAAACTAAGTATTTTCATTACAATAGAAATTAAAATAATATATATTCCACTAATATGAAATAATCTCCTTAAAAATGCAGCATTGTGAAACTTTAAGTAGCTAGAAAAAACGTAAGTGTTTTCTTAGGAATTCTGCTACTAATCCCGTGCCATACAGACTCAAATGGTGAAAGGGAGTAGAACAGAAGAAAAAACAGAACAAATCCTAAAATAGCCTGATGCTTTTTAACTGTAGTGAGCTTGCACTATTTTATTATCAACGAAGATATTGCTTTTGGACAATAATAAAATTAGTATATTCAACTCACTGATTGTCTTCCAATATGATTATAATTATATAAAGTTATCATTGTATATAGTATGCTGTCCAGTTGCACTCTCCCAGCATTTTACTTTGGCCTTTGTTACACACCTAGTATCTTGGCTATAAGTCCATAATACAAAAGAACAAGCATTTTTTTCAAAGTTTTCTTTTCCTGTCTCAAAAAAAATTAGCCCATAAAAGCCTGTAATATTTCTCACTCTGAATAAATACAAAGCTACACAGGAAACTAACCTTATTGAGTTTTTAATGCCATCCTCCATAAGAACATCTTTGATCAGACACATCTGGTGCCTATTAAAGTATAAAAGCTGGTTTAAAAACTAAACAAATCATCAGTCCTTTTTAAATGTTGACTTATAATTAGTGAAATAAAAATAGGTACTTATTGCTTTCACTGAAACTTTTAAAGGAAACTAGACACAAAGGTCTCTCCTATTTAACACTTAAACATTTCCCTCACCAGCCAAGTAACAAAAAGCGAGCCAATGATTCTTTGGTTTGTTTCAGAAAAAAATATTCTGGGTGTATCTTCACATAAAAAAGTATTTTTGCCCCAAATACCAAACTGATCAATATAATTTCAGAAGAGAAATGTTTATTTGCCAGCTATTTCTGTACAAAAATTAGCAGCCATACTGCACTACTGAAACAAAGCAAGGTTAATGACCAGTATCATGGACATCACAAAAACTAAGTACATCCACTCTCTTCATTTTAGTAGTGTTAAGCTGTGATAAATTCTAAGAAAAAATATTTATCTCAAGCTCCTTAATTTAATACTCTACGTCACACCATTACACTAATGTATATTTCATATATGTTGTGGATGAGAAAATTTCTTGAGAAAGTTTTGAAAAAATGGACTGTGAAGATTATATAATTGAAATTATGAAGAGGAAAAGGAAAGAAAAATATCATCAGTTAAATATGGCAAAGTAAAATTTGGATTTAAAATAATTTTTGCCAATTTCACTATCTCAAAAATTATAGTTATGCTATATATTTTGGTAGCTATATCCTGTGATAGATGTATCTTAAAAAGTCGTATGTCAGAGCTTGTCAGTACCTCAGAATGATACTTAATTATTTTTTAATTCTATGAAATCTGCTTGAAGTAAATAGCTACAATTCTGCATATATCTCATACA
Source organism: Mesitornis unicolor (assembly GCF_000695765.1). NCBI lineage: Eukaryota > Metazoa > Chordata > Aves > Mesitornithiformes > Mesitornithidae > Mesitornis > Mesitornis unicolor. Next base: position 22,589 of record NW_010184863.1, on the reverse strand, counting down.
CAATTTGAAAAGCCACATGTAAGTAAATAGAAGTGGATCAAATAAGGGCATTTTAGGGCCATCTTCTCTTCAAAAGCACTTATCCTCTTGATCTGATGAAATTGAGACCAAATAGGCCTGTATATAATACCAGCAATTTTAAAAAGTTGCAAAATAACCATGAATCAGGCACCACTTGGACGTATGAACAACCTATTACTGTTTTTTGTTGACTTAAAAATGTTAGAAAAATAGATTATCAAATAATTCTACTGTGTTTCTTCTCATAAAAGATAAATTAAACCTGTGAAACAACTAATAAGTATTTAATGTACATGTCATAAATATTATTTAAATATGGTGTTAACCTTACAGGGATTGCACGGGTAACATAATGGCTTGGTGCTGTCTGGCGAATCAGCTCCACCCAAAATTTCTGTCAAAGACTTCCCACATGTAATTAGAAGCAAACACCAGCCCAAAAATTGGAGCAATATCTGGTTTTTAAATATTTATTTTATACTGTGCTAGGACCCAAATTCAATTGCATGAATCTATCTTAGTAAATTCTGCTTTTACTGTTCCTGTTTGGTTTCAGTCTGTGTAATTTTCTCTTTTTTTGCTGGCCTCCCTGTCTATCTCTTATTTCCTGTCAAATATTGCAGTCTTCCCATTTGCTGAGCTGACACTCAAATCCTGTTCATAGAACATGAAGGGAGATACAGTCTGAGGTGATAACTTCATAGAAGAGAAAACAGAAATATACCATAATTTGCATTAAGCAGCATGGTTTCCCTCCTGAATCAGAATTTTGAGGATTGGGTATTTATTTTCCTTTTATTAAATTGAAGGAAAAAATATATCTTCTATTTTTAATTACATTCAAATATCTGAGAAAATCAGAAACTTCTGTAAATATCCAATTCAAGATAAAATCTAAAATATTGCCAAAAGATTTGCTATGATCAATGTTTAAAATATTCAGCAGCCCTCAAGTTGAATAATTCAATTGTAAAACCTCATTTTAAAAAAATTTTGGTCACAAAGTTAACGAAGGCTGTCATCCAGCCAAGCATGCAAAATGCTACCATGCAAATTTAATGATCAAACACAATATGGTAACACAAAGTCATCAAGACATCATTGAAATTATATTCATTGAACAAACCGAAGATGTAATGGATCTGTGTGAATCAGTCTGGTCAAACAATCTGGTAAACAAAAAAAAGGGATATAAACTTCTCAGTTAGTATTTCACAAGAATAATTCAGCCTGTTTATGCACAAAATATATGTAAGGCTGAAGAAAATGAGGAAGAAGCAAATTATTGTTATTAAGCAAATGAATCCCCAGCTCTGCAGTGCTGGTTGACCTACACCAATTGTTAAACCTGGGCATTCCTTCTGATGGGTGCTGCATTCAGAAGAGTGAGATGTGTAGCAGCTTTGGTCACGTGTATTTCATCAAGTAAATACTGGGAGTGGTATAATCAGCAGAATTAATTCAGTTAGACTGTGTAAGAGGCTGCCAAAAAACTGTGCTTGATGGTTCACTTCTTCTCTAGTGTTTCCTGCAAGTATGTCCCTAGTGTTAAGTGGCTTGGGGGCTGCTGCTGCTGCATGAGAAGCCGTAAGAATATGCTGAGCTTCGTAAACGTATCCATTTTATACAGTCCATGAAATTCACACTAATTGATCTGCAAGAAAAAGCTCCCTATTCCATTACCGTATCTTCCAAATGCCTTTTAGGAACCACCAAAATCAATAAGATTCTGTAAATAAAATGCAAAGTATAGCTGCATGGTTATAAATTTGATAAAAAGCTGGCAAATTTAAACAAATAACACTTTAATAAAATACCTATCTGTATATAAGTAATTATTTTCCCATGGCCACATTTAACTTGAAAGAAAATAATATACCTATGAAAAGAAATACTTTAGCATTTACTATTATAAGAGGTTTTTGCCTCTACCTTTTACTGTTTTCTGAATGCATTTTAGTGTTGTTACTTTGATTACATTTTAGTCATGTTGAAAAGAGACCTATGAACATGCATGGGGTGGTTCATAAGCAGTCACTGGGTGGCTGCAGCTGTGAGCAAAGGTGTCTGGGTTTATGCTATCCCAATCTGTCCCAGGCTACGACAAGGAAGATCCACCTGACCTCAGCTCTGCGCCCCAAGTCCTGAGGGGCAAAATTGCTGCAGCCTTACTGCCTGTGGCCCAGGCTTTCTGTAGGAGAAGCTTAAGCCTTGTAGGCTGGAAACTTGCCCCATTTTTACAAGCCAAAAGTTAATCATGGTTCAGTGAAACACCTTTCCATGCGATGCTATCAATAATTCCCCTGTGGCATGCAGGCAGGCTATGGGGTGTGTGTTTGTTGGATCTGCCTGAAGCGGACTATTAGCTATCGTGATCAGTTCATTGCCTCTGGGTGTCCCAGATCTTATGGCCACATTGATTCAGTGCTGCTTTTGACTCTTCTTTCTTGACTTTGCAAAAGATGTTGCCGGCTCCTCTCTAGTGTGACCAGCCAAGAGATTAATGTCTTGCAACCAAGAAATGACCTATTATAACACAACTGTTCCTTTGCAATATTTGTTACTCATCATGAAGGCCTGTTGGCTCTCAGAAATGAAAAATCCTGTCAGACACTTTTAGTTTAGTTCCTCTTACCTATTTTTTCACTCTGCAAGTCCCCAATGACTATTCCAGTTTAGCATTCAATTTGCATCCATTTGTAGCTGAAGAAAAAATTATCTCTGTATTTTCAGAATATGATAAGTCTGCCAGGTGCCTTTTGACCATGGCACTAATCAGTTTATGGGAAGTTTCAGCTAAGGCTGACCTCTCATAGATAAAGTTACACAGTTTTTATATAAATGGATGAAGGCCAAAACCACCTCCTTTCTTTGGGCAAGTGGCATTTTGTTTTTGCTTACACCCACCAATATACAAGCCACCAATCCACAATGTTGACTCTATTTTGTTAAGATATTGACTCCGAACTGCCCCTTGAATTGTTTACAGCCAGCATAATTCTGTGGTTTCAGTCACAGTACCTCAGCAGTGTTAAAACCCCAAGCTCTCTATTAAGACTTACAACACATGAACACTGAACAGTTTTACACATTGATGCTTTTAAGGTACTATGGGTAGCTACATCACAGACAAATAATTTGCTGGCTTCATTTCTCTCCTGTGACATTTAATTTCCAATACAGAGTATTTAAACATGTTTATTCAGTTGCAGGTCTGCCAGTTTTACAATTGGAAGCCCAGTATCTCTCACCTTTTCAAAACTACCAGTTCCTATGTTTTCACTAATTTTCTCAAAGAGGAAAGCAAGTTATTTCTGAATTAATTATGCTCAATCCATACTATCAAGTTGTTGAATTTTTCAATGAAATAAATGAACCCAAATGATAGTCCCTTGGAATGGTGCTTTCAAGAATGTTAAAAAAACATAAGTCAACTTATGCTCTGGTTTCATAAGGTAACCAACCAGAGCCCTGGCAATATTTTAGGCATCTTAAATGGCATCAGCTAACTTTCCAGTAACTTTTCCCCTGTAAACGTTGTAGAAATACAGGCTAAAATACATTGTAAGGTTACTTGGCTTTGGAGGTTATATGGCCCAATCCCAGCTTGAGGAAGTGTTCTCTTTTTTATCTTATCTTTCTTAGAAGAAAAGTAAAAGGAGCAGGAGAAGTTTTATACCAGCATAAATTATGAATCTGTGGTAGGACTGCAGTTCCTCTGGTATTCAGTCCTTTGAAAATTCAACTATCTCCTGAAAAACATCAACTGTCATTCCAGAAGTGCAACATCTTAACAGAAAGAGAAAGCAGATACACTTGAACCTGGTAACATTCAGCACCTCTGATAATGTTAAAAATTTCATGTCTTTCTAGATCTTTTGAGTTATTGCTTATATTGCTGAGAAACTACAGTACAATGTTTACTTCATCTTATCACCCTGCAATAACAATAAATTATCTGCAGATTTTATCTTTTACTTACAGTGCCATTTTTTGGCAGCAGGGACAGCTTTTATATTTATGCTCATCATAAGTTAGTGAATGTTTCACTTGCTTTTATACTAATATTCGTATCATGCCCTGTAGAAACACTTTCCATTGCTTCTGTGGAGAATCGCTCAGCCATTGTCTGTGCATCCTACACTGTGTTTGTAAACACTTGCAAAGCAAGGAAGAATAGTTCTTGTTTTGGCATCTTTTGTTATATGATGCATCCAGGCTTGGTATACACTTTGTGTGTGGTTTTCTACAGTCCCCTGTGGAGGCTGTTTTCAGCCTTGCTACCCCACAGGCCTACTTTATTTGTAGTCATCTCATATGCTGTTTATTGTGGTCTTCCAAAGCCTTGTGAGGCTCTGGGCAGGTCAGGTGGGCTCAGAATTTCCTCAAGTGTGGCCCTGAGGTTGAAGTTCAGAAATCAGGTCCAGTGCCAGGGGGTAGTGACCTGGTGATGGAGCTCTGTCTCACAGGTAGATATTGCATACATTGTAATCCTAATGCCTGCTGAATTAGAGCACTAATCAATTCCACTAGCAGCAGTCTGTCTTCCTTTTCTTGCCAAATTCTAATGGCTTCCTAAGTGATTATTTCTGGATCTTCCAATATTTTCTTGGGGGGGACTTATCTGGTCAAATGATAACTCTGCAGTAAAGATATCTACAACCATGTTAGTAATTTAGACTGTAATCAATTACAGAAAATAGGTGCTTCTAGGGAGTACTTGAACTTACCCTAAAGTGAATTTCTAAACTAGATTAATCATGTTCCAGAAGATCATGCTTCTCTCCAATGGCTATAGAGAAGTCTGTACAAATCATTCACAGAAAATGCAACACCCTAGGTATCTGAAGCCAAATGAAGATTATACTAGCCTTTAAATCTTCCCGGATTTCTGGAAAGGACTCAGGAGTATCTGCTGTTTAGCCTTATATCGGTAATGAGTTCTTCCATGTTTTCACTTCTCCCAGATCTTGTATGTTTTTTTGGTTTTGTTTTTTTTTAATAGAATGGAGAGTCCCCAGATTTCGTATTGTGAGGTAGCTTCCCTACCTGCTTTAACTGGAAACAGTTAAACATATGAATGTCAGGATCAGATAAGTACAGGAATATTGTGTAGACCAAAAAGTAATTCTGTTTTCTTTTAATAAAAAAACATACATGTACATACATGTCTTGAAATGTCACTAAATTAATTTTAAACCACAAATTAATTGTGTAACTTAACAGCTGACAGGGCAAGATTGTTTTAGAAAAAGGTTAACTATTATTTATTTGGCATCCATATCAAAATGGAAAATCAAAAGGAACATTTTCATCGTATTTTGCTTTATTACTTCCAAAAAGGAAAAAAACCAAGCTCATAAAAAGTTATGTGATGTGGATTGTGAAGATGCCTTAAAACTATGTCAGTGTTAGAATTGGTTTACTAAATTTTGATCTGTAGATTTTGATGGTAAAATTGCACCACACTCAGGAAGGCAAATCAAAGTTGATAACAACAAAATAAGGGCATTGATCGAATCCAGTTAGCGTTAACAACACTAGAGATTGCTGATTATTTTAACATATCAAAATCAAGCATTGAAAACCATTAAAACAACTTGGATACATTAGGAAGCTCGATATTTAGGTACCATATGAGCTCAAAGAAATTAATCTCATTAAGCACGTTGACATCTGTGATTCCTTCTTTAAAAGTGAAGAAAACAATCAATTTTTGAAATGTATGATAAAAGATGATGAAAAATGGATTGACTACAACAATGATGAACAAAAAAGATCATGGAGCAAGCCTGATGACCCAACTCAAAGCACTTCCAAAGCAGATAATCCACAAAAGAAGGTGATGCTGTCAGCCTGGTGGGATTTCAAAGGTTTAGTGTATTTTGCATTGCTTCCAAGGAACCAAACCATTGATTTGGACATATACTGTCATCATCTGGATAAATTAAATGATGCCATCAAACAGAAGTGTCCAGAATTAGTGAATCACAAATGTGTGGTGTTTCTCCATGAAAACACTAGACAACATACAAGTTTGATCACTAGTCAAAAATTGTTGCAGCTTGACTGGCATGTGTTACCACATCCACCTTATTTGCCAGACCTGCCATCATCAGACTACCATTTGTTTTGTTCTTTACAAAATGCTTTAAATGGTAGAACCTTCACTGCTGATGAGTTTATCAAATTGTCCTTGGAACTGTTTTTCACCAAAAAAGATCTTTTTTGATTGTGGAAGTTGCCTGAAAGGTGGCAAAAGGTAATTGAACAAAATGGATACTATATTGCTTAATACAGTTTTTATTTCCCGTGAAAATTTCGCCTTTCATTTACCCAGCAAAACATGCAATTACTTTTCAACCAACTCAATAAATTTTGTGCCTACCTTCAGTTTTGGTGACACCTGTGACTTCAAGGTGCAAAATGGAGCATCATTAAATTCTCTCCAGCTGTGCTTCATACTTGAGAGTACTTTTCTTGTACCCTGACTATGCCTGATGTTTGGTGACCAGGTGGTGCCTAAGACACCTGCAGCAAATGTTGTTCTTGATGTGATCCAACTAAGTGGGCATGACAACAGTAAGAGCTATACTCTCTCTGGCCCCTTTTGCCTATCTGTACTGTTGCCATCCTGGTCCTAAGCTGTACTGGAGGGTTTAGCTCTGAGTTTGGAATTTCAGTGTAAGTGAACTTGTTGGCGGAGCTGTTAAGGTGCTGC
>NW_010184863.1:0-15816 GCF_000695765.1 Mesitornis unicolor | reverse complement strand
CCTGCTGAGTGGACTAAAGGACTTCCTGCGTAGAGAAAGGGAATGAGAAAGGGTTCCTTTTTTTCTGCTGCACCAGCAGCAGAACAGCAATATGCTAGCTATTGAGATCACGAGCAGTCCAGCTAACTTCTTACTCTTCTGGAAACATGACAAGAAATGAGGAAGAATGCTCTAGAATACAAAATGAGACAGATGGTCTGTTAAAAAATAGCAGCAACAAATCTCTCTAAGAGGCAGTTGAGGTCTGCAAAAAGAAAAAAACCAAAACACAAAAAACCCAAACAACAACAACAACAAAAACACAAACAAAAAAAACAAAACCTGAAAGAACCAGAGGAAGCTAAATCACTGCTGCTGTTCCAATTATATGCATGCACAGTTGGGTGGGCCTTCAAAATAGCGGGCCAGTCTTCCCTGCATTTATTTAGGTAGACATGCCAGTAGTGAATTTAGCAATCAATCAGCAGTCAATGCAAGCCAGTCCAAATGTAATGTTTGTATTGAATTTTCTGTGGGAGGCAGAGGTAAGATGAGGTTGAGGGTTTTCTCTCTCTCTCTCCCTTTTTCTTGTCTCTAATTTAACTGTTGGAAGACTTTCAATGTGATGCATCTGTGAATAAGGTAGATATTGTGCTTGGAAGCAGAAAGGTATTAAAGCTATTATATTGCACAAGCAACTGATTAGGATTCCCATCCAAATACTGTATTTCTCTCTGGCCTGTGTCTAAATGCTGAGATAGGGAGCATTTCCCCACTCCTGCATAACTACCAAAGTCCAGTTTCACCTTTGAGTGTTTTAATTCCACTAGTTATAAGCATGTTATGCTTATATGATGTTATGCTTACATGAGACTGAGGGGTGACCTCATTAATGTTTATAAATTTGTAAAGGGCGAGTGTCAGGAGGAAGGAGCCAGGCTCTTCTCTCTGATGTCCAATGACAGGACAAGGGGCAATGGGTGCAAGCTGGAACATGGGCGGTTCCATGCGAACATGAGGAAAAACTTTTTTACTGTGAGGGTTACAGAGCACTGGACCAGGCTGCCCAGAGAGGTTGTGGAGTCTCCTTCCCTGGAGACATTCAAAACCGACCTGAATGCGCTCCTGTGTGACCTAGTTTAGGTGATCCTGTTCTGGCAGGGGGGTTGGACTGGATGATCTTTCAAGGTCCCTTCCAACTCCTGAGATTCTGTGATTCTGTGATGTTAAACAGGAGTAGCAGTCTTTCATAGGGAAAAATTGTTTAATTCTGTGACAATGGTATTTCCTTTATTGTATTGAGGTAAATCATGACAGCTGTACTAGATACAAAGCATAACACAAGTGGCAAGGCTATCATGAAGGTTTGCAGAGAGTCCAACTTCTGAATCAGTGGCAAATGGTTACAATGAGACCCTTATGACTCAGACCAGAAAAGGTGGCACTGGCTGCTAGGACAGCAAGGATGATATTGTAGGATGGCAGATGAAAAGGTTTGGGAATTTAGTTATTGCTGGATGGAGAAGAAACTGGGGAAACCTTGTGGAAGGTCACTGAGCTATCAAGTGCATAATGGGAGCTTTTAGAGGACAGAATAAAGCCCTTTTTTCAAGTTTAGGGTACAATTGAGAAAGTAGATCCTGTGCACAAACCATAGATGCCTCAGTAACCCAATATAACGATGACTGAGACACTCAGCAGAAGTCAGAATCTCAAAACATTTGTTCCGCTTAAGCAAGATGCAGAGGACTGCTTTCTTATTATCTTAACAAAAAAATCTGCATTTGGATCCAGTGGCATGTGCTACTACTTCTGTGCATGGTATCTTGGTTTGGGGTCCTTCCTTTTTTTCTTTCAGTAGAAACCTACTCAATTACACAAAGACAGCCTGTTTCTAGAGGAATGCAAGCAGGTGGGAAATGCCTGCAATGCACTTTGAACTTCACCAGTTAAAAAGAAATTACTCTTTCAAATTAAACTACTTTGTCACATCAATCAATCCTCAAAAATTCAGTGTGGAATAACTGCTTACCTCAGCTGAGAAAACTTCAACTCAAAAGGGAGAACTGAGAATACTTAAGATAAATCTCATAGCAGCAAGGGCCAAGAAAGCACCATACAGGAAGCTGAAAGTATGGAAAGAAGTGAAACAAACTGTGGGGATGCAGTGAAACTCATGCAGCTGCTCTAGTTACATTTGCTGACTGACCAGCAAATCAATTCACAGTGAATTTGTACTTCAAGCTTGTTAGTAAGGCAAAGCACCAGAATCTCACCACCTGAAACCTGATGTGGAAAACTGCTCCTTAGAAAGTTCCTTGTCTTTCTGAGGATTTTAATATTCAAACATATTCCTGGCATCAGCAGACTTGCCAAAGAAACTGCATTTTCTTGGACAAGTATCCCTTTATAGTCTTCAGTGTAAATACTGGGGTCAGGTCATTCTGTGCTTGTTCTTTATTCTTTACTCTGCTCCACCATGCACTGACAAAGCCAGAAGCAATAACTCTTTGAAATTATTAAAGAGCATTTTCTCTGGAAATGCTGACTTAGATTTACGTAGACAGGGCAGGGAAACAACAAAGATGCCACAGAGTAGAGTGAGAAGAGGGGCTCCATGAAAAAAGAGAATGGATGAAGCTAGAAGACTGATATAAAATACTGCTTTTCTCTTTCTCTGTCCTTTAGAAATGGCAGGGAAATGAAGCAGCAGTAGAGGAAAAGGGAATAATGTACTCTGTCATCTGTCAAGTACTGCCCCTTGGAGACATGGAGGCAGGGCTGGAGTTTCTGCCCATTAAACCATAAACCAATGGCTCTGCCATTATACTGGATCTCAGAGAGACTTTCCAGGTGAGTCAAAGTCAAATCAAAATTGTCTTTAGGAGATAAGGTCCTATATATGTAGTCTGACACTAGGACCACATAGCTACTCTATTACCGTCCATGTAAAAGAGAAACCGAACTTGACCAGCACTAGAACAAGGAGATGTATGTATGCACAGCTTTGTTCTTGTTTGCCTCCTCCTACAAAACTTGTTCCAGAACATGTTTCATCTTGCCATGTAAACATTATTCTCTTCTTGTCTCCCTAGATTAAATTTTTATTTAGAATAATTTTACTGGAATTAAGGTACCTAAAACTTTGACCTCATTTCTCTTAAAAGTTTTTAACCTCTAGAGTTTTGTTATGAGACTAAATGTGTTTCTAAATGTAAAGTTTCTAAAGCACTAGAGCAGACTGAAACAGGTCTAGAGACAGAAAGTAGCAACCTGAAAATGCTGATCCACATTTCTGGCAAGAAAGAACAGTATACCAACTCTGTGCTTTCCTAATCCTGCAAGCTTCCCAACATCATTTCACTTCAGCACCAGTTCACAGCACAAGGCTGATTTGATTTTCACTTATTGCCAGCAGCCTCAAGAGGCCAGCTGTTCTAGCAGCTGGAGACCAGCCAGGAGTAAAGTGGGCCTGGCCACTGTCCCCTGTGCTGATGGCAGGGAAAGGAGACATAAAAACTACTGCAGCAACTGCTTGAAGATTCCTGAAATGGGGCAGAAACCTAGCAGCTGCTAGCTACTCGAGTTTTTAGATCAGCTTTAACCCAGCAAACTGGTGCAAAACTGTCCTCCTGGTTTGGTGGATCTAGTTCCATATGTATACGCTTCCTTACACTTTTTTTTCTCTTGTCTTGTTATATTGCAAGCAAAAAGTGGTTGGCTGTTCAAACAAACAACAAAAAAAAAGAATGTTTGCTTATTTTCTAAAATCAGATGAGCTACATTAGTCAATTTCATTTAAAATTTCCACGTCGTGGAACAGTAGATGAGACAAGAAGCAAAGAGTTCTTTTAGATCCTTACTTGAAGCAAGATTTTAATACAGATTTTATATATATATATATAGCAATACAGATTTTAAAGCCTCAGATAATTTGTAGAGTGGTCAGAGAAGGCAGGACCTTGTAAACAGTGCACATTCAGTGTTGATAACCTGGAAGAGTGCAGAGCTGGCCATGGCACTTACTAAAGCTCAGCAGAGCCCAATTACAGAAACCCCTCCAGCTCACTGTTATCTAAACCTAGAAATCAGTACTGTACAAGACAGCACCCTGCAGCCTTGCTGGCTCACTGAGAGGCAGCATGGTGTGCCTGTGTGCTCAGCACAGGCCATTCAAAGTTTACTTATAATAGGTCTAGCAAATAATGTAGACTCACTTCATGCATGTATACTTACCTGCAGATCTATCTTTTCCTATGCCAAGGAATAAAGCCATTATTAGGGTAGTTGTAGTACTTCCTTAACATTATATGTGATTATTTTAAAGGTCAAAGTGATTTTCCCTTTTGGATGCCACACCTTGAAGAAAAAAATAAAAAGTTTCTTTTCTAGTACTGTAGCCACACATACTAAATTATTTTTTACTGTTGTACAAATTATTTGTAAAACTGACATTTTAAAATTAAAAAATGTTACAAAGACATAGGTCAGTATGATGATTAACAGCAGTCTTACACCAAAACAAAATTTAAACAGGCAGTTTACATAAGTAAATTCTTAATAAAACACCTGATAAAATACACTATTGTAGCTAAAGGGGCCTGTTTGTCAGAATTTCACTTTTTTACAATTAGCCTTCTGCAGACCTAAGATAAATGGAAAGAATATGCCAGCACCCAACATTTAAGGCATTAATCTGAGATGTGGGAGATTTAACCAATCTGCGAGCAATACTTCTGAACCTCATTAATAACCCTAAACTCATTGCTTTCAGAGCCAGGAAGTCCACCAGTGGCACTCCAAACAGAAGTAACAGTGGAGGTATATGTGGATAATTCATTCTCCAGAGTTGTTTTTTTTCTTGCATTTATTTTATACATGCTCACAGAATCAACTGTCACCCGTCCTCAGGAAAAATCCTGTTAGTTTTCAGTCTGGATTTCTTTCATGTTGGGTTGTTGGGTTTGTGGTTGTTGGTTTGGTTTTTTGGGGGGGGGGGATTGCCTTTTTTTTTTCCCCCCAAACTTCTATATTAAACATGCTGCTAAAGCTATGGCAAAAAGGAAAAAGTGCAAATGAAGATGTAGTCTTTTAAATGCTTGATTTTTATTTCTAGCAATACTTTAGCTATGCACTTTTTATTTCAAATTCTCATTTCTAATAGAAGTACAATAGTCAACTGTACAGAACTTTTATACAGTATCAGCAGTGTTCTAACATACTCAGTTTGCTACCTTCTAACCATCCACACATCCACACATCCAAGATTTGCTTGTACCTGAATTTATTTTTGTGATAGTTACTTAAATGAAATTTTAAAAAATCTCTCCATAAAAAATTGAAGTATTTTTTTATCAATGAATAGTCTGAATAGATTTTCCTCCTTTTCATACAGATTATTTTACATAAATATTTTCCAAAATAATCTACTTCACGGAAAATTTGTTTAATATGCAGACTTTGATAAATACTATAAACCTTCTAAAAAGTTATTCAGAAGAAGTTAACAGAATGCCAGATTTTGCACATTTTTTTTAAATTTGAAATTTAAAGGATATGCCTTATTAACCATGAGTGATACTGATTCATGCTGATTCAGGAGTTGGCCCTTTACAGATATTTTCCCGGTGTATTCCCATAGGGTCAAAGATATTGTTAAAAAATGCCTACATGAAAAAATATCACAATATAGATATGTGGTTTCTGTCCCTCACCTACGCACAAATGCGAACACAGCAACTATACAAAGTGGGCTTTCTAATTACATAAACACATTTGGCTGTAAAATCTAAGGCTTTGTCCACCTAGACAGATGAAATCCTTAACACCTTTGAGATATCAACATTTCTAAATACCTTTGCTGTCCATAGGAAACCTATACTTTCAAGTAACTCTCCACATCAGCCTATGTGTACTTCAAAGGTTTCTGTCTACCTTTTGAAGTACACTATCCATATCCAAGGCTAAAGCTTTCCTAAGTGGAGACTGGCAGCTGCAAAAATAGACTGTAAATCTGGTTTCAGCCAGACTGTAAGTAGATTTAAAGGCATATTTTCAAAAGTCTTGAGAGCCTGTCTTGATTACTGTGCCAAGAATTTCTACCTTGACATTTTCACTCAGTAACTCCTTTCCCTGGTGGCCTATCAGAAACCTCTCTGCTCCTCATCACCTTCCCCTTAATGCTTCTTAAGAAAAAACAGTGCTGGATATGAAGTCCCTGATGTATACTGCCTCCAATGAAAGGCTGCAGCAAATGGTCAAGGCTTTATCTGTAGATAAAATACAAGTATTCTTTCCACATGCTGTCATATTGATAGCAGTATGAACAAGATAAACACACTGTGCTTTATTCTTTAATTCTGTTATAGAAAGCAACTGGTGTGGACTGTGTTCTTCCATTCTTACCCAAAATTACCAGAAACTTCCTCTGTTATTCTTGTGCTCTACACTTGATTCTTCAGTCCATAGCATCTTGAAGGTACAAAAGAAAATTAAAATCTTGTGAATCTCACTAAGTCACCTTTTTCTTCATAATTAGATATCAAAATGCTTTACAAAGACAGCAGTCATAGTTACCCTATGACATAGATGTAAAAATAAGGGTACATCATAGAGACATGCAACCTCTTTGAGGTTAAGATTATCTCGTTAAATTCATTAACCACACCAGTGTGAGAGCAAGGAATAGGACCTTGCAGCTCAGGTACCCAGATGAGTTATTACGTCAACAAATCCACAGTATTTTTTTAGTCCGTGACACCTGGTATGCACAAGGAACACAGCTATGTCTTGCAGCTGGAGGTTTCTCATTTGAATGTCTCAATTCCTGGTCTTCTGAACCCCAACCTAGTACAGTGACTGTCAGCTTTGTCTATAACGTGATTCTCTGTTAGTAAAGAAACCATTTTGAGAGATAGTTTTCCTGTGTAGAAGGAGATGGGATTTTTGCAAAGTGCCTAATGAGGACCATCAACATGAAAAACATAATGACTTTTGTCTCACTTATTAAAAATGAAAGAAGAAAATAACTTCTGGATCCCTCTTACTGGGAATTTGGTTTAGTGCCAATTTAAGAGTCTGTTTTGGTTCTCTATTTGATTGTGATGATTGGCAATGCTGGATTCAGGATATTCATAAAATGTGTATTTTGAGCTAGATCACCTTAATAGGCCTTTGGAATGATGTCAGATAACTTTGTAATATATGGGGCCTACTTACATTGAGTTTGTCAAAATTTAAAAATTTGAAATAGATAAGTGTCAGTGCTGGCAGGAGACTTGCCTTCTTCCTGGAAGAGTATTTAATCCTTCTTTTTTTTTTTCTTTTATCTAGCATAAGTGTGCATGAGAAGAGCAGTTAAGATACTCTGGGTAAACCTGTAGTACTTTGTAAACATACTTTGTGGTTTATGAGATGTTGAAGTGTTGTTGTTTTTCTCAGACAAGCATAAGAAATTATTACTTTTGATACCACTGCCACTGGGTGAAGCCCTTGCTCCTCATTCCTGCCTAATTAGTGTTTCACAGGAACTGTTCCAGGTTCTTCCTTTGACCTCACTGATTCTCTTTTCAGGAACAAGGAATCAAAAGTGAAGGATTTATGCCAAATTAAATCACTTCCAAAGTAGGTGTATTACATTTACTGGAGCTTTGTTTTACTGTAAGGTTTTAACATAAATATGGAGAAAATAGGTTTGTCTCTTTTCTCGTCTATCTTTTATGTTTATCATTACAGCATCTATATAGTGTTTAGTGGGGGGAAAAAAAGGAAAAAATCTGTCTTAATATTTAGAAGAACAGAATAACTTAGCGGTATTAATATTTGCATATTGTTTTATTAGTAGTGTCACGATGCCAGAGAGCTGTTGCTGAAAATTAATTATTGATGAAGAAATTAAGTACAGTAAAAATTCTCTGGAGGAAAAGTAACATCTGGCTTCATTCTTTATGATTCCCATTCTGATAAGGCTGTGAAGTCTAATAAAATTAATCAGCAATAAAAAACGAGTATTATGATGCATTCTGAGCGGTGGAACTGCTATACTGTAACTGTCTTGTCTAGGGCTGCTTTCCAGTGTATTTATTTTATTAAAATGTAACAACTGACAGTCATGGGGGAGTAGTGTTGCTTTTTCCTTTAAAAAAGATGATAGGACATCTGCTAACACTGGCTGCTAAGCCATACAGCTTCTCCTGGAAAGGGATCAAGCTGTTTCAGGATCTCTGAAACATTCCCTGCTGCCAGCCCGGGCTTGCCTCATCTCCTCAGTGTGCTGTCAGAGAGAAACATCTCATTGCCATCTTTCTCTTGGTTCTGTCATTGTCCTTGGTTTTTTTTCCATTTCCTCGTCTTTTGGCTACATCAGGTACAGCGAGGTTTTTAGGTTGTCACATGTGGGAACATATCAGCCAGGCCTTCCTCCCTTTGGGACTGAGGATTTTCGAGCCCATATCTGAAAAAGTGCATATATACACATATGTATGTACCTATGCATGCATTGCCTTCATGTAATTCAGAAGGCACTTTCAGCTTGGTGTTATCTCTGGGATGTCAGTGCTGAGCTCGGCAGGCAGCATGGGGAGACAGGAGAGAGAAGGAGCAGGAGTCTGTGGAAAGTAACATTAACCATAGTTGGGGAATGGGCTGTATTTAGGACAGCCGATTTTACCAAACTCAAGTGAACTGTGTTTAGCTGAGCTTCAGTGTCTGTCCTGCAGAATGGGGAAATTTATAGTAAATTGGGATGTGAGCCTATATGCCCACACAACCTTGCCATGGTGTTTTACTAGGTCAGCTCCAGAAGTAACACAACTGTAACACCACCACTCTACAGCTGCACACACAACCCAGGGCATATCCTTTATCTCTGACTAGCTTCAGTTAGGGCTGCAAACATGACTAACCTTAAGTATGTGTTGAAGCCTAGCTCTCTTTCTAACATGCTATTTATATCCAGGCCTTTATTAAAAAATTATGCTTTAAAATTAAGGAAGTACTAAAGTGTTTTGTTGACTAACACATCTAAAATAATTTCCTGAGTTAAGTAAAGGAAGTTAAGAATGAAGTACGCCCTTGGACCGAAAGTACCTGCCTATAACTTAAGCAGTGATTCACCACAGAGACAGGGAGGGTAATCTGACAATTTCCAGCCTCTAAGATATGTGTTACTGGTACAGCCTGTAACTAAGAGACTCTTCGGGGAGAGGATTCAAGATCTATTATCTGTATCTTCTCAGGAGAATGTCTCATAGAAACATTGCAGAGATTTTAAATATCCTTTTCTAGGCTATGTGCTGCAGTAGGGTCTGCAGGCCTGCTAGGAAATTTTGCTTATTCAGCATCTGGAGGTGTCAGCTTCAAAAATGATGTTTTAGCCCAGGGGCTTAGCAATTAGACCCTGATCCATTAAGATACTCTATTTAAGAGCTTTCCGCACCTAATCCTTAACCCCCCTGCCCAGTGCAGTAGCAAGGAAAGTAACAGGGCTTTCTGTAAGGAGTGTGCATTTCACTTTCATAGTATATCAAATTAAATGAGCCCAATTCCCAGCTCCATGGAGTTAATTTAATTTCTTATTTGCAGGATTCCTTTACATTGCAATTGATTTCAAGATTTCTCTCTCTTCTTTCTTAAAGTCTTTAATTATTCCTGCCTTTCTTCTGCATTTTTTATTTAAGGCTTTATTATTATTGTTATCACTATTTAGAAATTTTCCAATCCTTTTAGGTTTTTGGCATTGCACAGAAAACCGTGAACTCTGTATCATTTCCACAAGACATCCTCTATCATAATTCGTGGACTTTCTCTATCCTGTAAATAGGGGTGAACTTCTTATATGCATTTCATATTATGGAAGCACTGCACACAATTCGATGATCAGGAATAGACTCTTTATTTACAACAGGCACTACAGTTGGATGAAAAATCTGGAGGAATATTTCTGACTTAAAAAGACAAAACCGGTGGCAATTTTTTTTTTCCTGAAGTTTGGGTCCATTTGTCAAGATGTTCATAGGAGGCAGAGGGGAATCTGGGACAAGTTAAAGTATTTATTTCAGTGTCTTTTAAAGGAGTATTCAGGTTTATTATACTCAAAATCTTTTTCATGCTGAAATTTTCTAAGCTTTTTTATTTTAGAAATAGAAAATGTTTTTAATACAAACCAATTTTGTTTGGTTTTTTATAATCAGAGTTAAATTGGATTTTCTTCTCATGATTTTTAGATACATCAGACAACTGAAGAATTCATTCAGGAATATTTTTAGTCAATCCCATTTTAGATACATTTAATATATCCCATTGTTAATATGTGTCAGAAAGTTTTCATCTGAGTGGTTCCTAACCAAGTATAATTGGTGAATGTGCATGGCAAGCGCATATAGGACATCTCAGAAGGAATATGGAGATGCTGAACAACAGCTTAAAGACCACCTAGCTGGGTATAGCATTCTGAAGATCCATTTTCGTAAGTTAGTTTACAAATGCAAAAGTTTTACTCTAATGCGTATATTTTAGTTAGTACCTAGAGAGAATGAACTGAATGTGGGTATAGAATATCTGTGGGTACTACCGATGTAACAAGAGATATTCTGTCTGGAGAAACTGATGTTTTCTAAAGCCCTGCAGTCAGAAAGAGCACTCAACCTGCCCTGGCTAGAGTGACATCTTTTTGCATTCCCTCTTCTTTAGGAAAAACAAGCACCTGTAACTCAGGTAGCATCTAGATCAGGAACAAAATAGTTAGCATGCTGTTGAGCCCTCAGTGGGTCATAGAGAGGAACACACAAAAGCACTTTCGTCTCACTTGCATTTTATGTCATCAAAATTACTCTAGGAGTGAATAGATTGTAGTATTACTAATCCTAGAAGTTGTTTTTTTTTAAAAAGTACGGCAAACCTTGCAAAAATAATCATATTAGAACTGAAGTGATGAGCTATTTTTATTTAAGGAGGATCATTTTGACATTCTGAGCTTTTACTTTGCATTTCTATTATGGTTTCAACTTTTTGCTTATAGCCAAGAGGGTTAATTTTTTTTCCCCTTCTCCTGTTATTTTATGCAATCTTTTGACTTCAGGACCTGGGCTTTAAGAAAAAATTTATGTATCATAGGGCTCATAATAAAATCATCAGAGTGACTTTTCAAATTAAGGCTTTGTAAAAGGAATTATTATTTTTAAGGCTGCAAAAAAACCACACACATTCATATTTGTATATGTGCATGTGTACAGACATATATGAATGACTAATCTTGCCTATGTCCATTCGGGATTGTGAGTATGCTTATTTCCTTGAAGTACCCAAAATTCTCTCATTCATAGGCTAAAGGCTATATTTAGGACATTTATCCATTGGATGTACTTTCATCTTTCAGTCAGATTCATAATTTTTCAGAATTTTATTTTGTCATATAACTCAGTACTATGTACATACACAAAAGGTTTCTTCCAAGTTTTCCAGTTTGCTTTAGAAGTCTGAAATATAGGTTGAGTAGACATTGTTCTCTTATATCAGTTTCTAGATTCTGTAATCTTTTAATAACCTCTTCAGCTGTTATCTATTGTGTTCCTAATTCGTCATTTTACTGCCTCGGTAATCTAATTCCTAGTGCAGGCAAACTCCACATTATTCACTTTTTAATGCCAATGCAATAATGACCTTTTTTCCCTTATCTTTTGTGTGTAATTCATCCTTTCCTCTTAGCTGGATTTTTTAATCCAGATTTCTTCTGTGCACATTTAGAAATACCATTACAGCAGAAATAGCTCAAGCTGTTCCTAGCCTGCAACCTTAACAGAACATACTACCAGATTTCAAATAGAGAAGGGGAAAATTTAGGCACGCCTAAAAGTGCCACAAGAGGTAGTATTTTAGTGAAAAGCACTGGTTCTTTTGAGTCAGGTCTTTCTAGGGGCCACTGAGCTGAAAATACACCTTTTGACCGAGTATGACCCTGAAGTATTGTTCATTAAAGATCCTATTTCATCAGAATACGTTTGTTCGGAACTGGCTTCCTGGTTTTAATCCCATTCCCTTCTCCTAATACAGTATACTGTATTAGGAAAACACTGCAATACAGTTCCCTTTTCCTAAAAATTCTTCTAGTTCTAACTTAATAGAAAATCAGCCGTATGTCAGTGCTTCTTTTTGGCCAGACACAGCTGCTGTCCTCCACCACTCAGCTGTCTTTTTCATGATTGAGCAACCCTCACAGATCTTTTCAAGTGGCATTTCCTTGTACTCCTTCAGAAATCAACCACAAGTACAGTCACCACCAATGACAGTGAAGAGAAAAGCAAGCCCAGTAGAAATTTTCCTGCAGTTAAAGTTATCAGCCCCTGGGACTCAACCCAGTGGCCAGCAAATTTGATGGGTATCACTTCACTGATGGCAAGAGGTAATACATCAAACCTGTAGAGCTGTGTGAGCTCTACAGAGCTCAAATCCGTGGACCACCAACAGCGTCCACGCTTCTTGGCTTGATGTAGATAGAACAGGGGCCAGAAATCACCTGACAGTCATCTGCTTCAGAAATTAAATGCTGAAATTGTCCAGAAAGCTATGATCTCTTGGTCTTATTGCAATTCCTTGAGTGCAATTTTCTCTAATGCCTGCTGGTATTGTGTGGATCAATGCTAGAAATTTCTACAGTACAGACAAAAATAGTTTTGCAACCTAGTAAACAAGTCATTTCTGTATTTGGAAAATTACAGATGAAGGATAGAAAAACATCTGGAAATTCTCTGGCCATGATACTTCTCCGCGTGCAAGATTTGTAACATTTTCACAGAGTGAGATCAGCTGTGGTTTAGGAAAAAAAAATCCTCATCAGGTTTGAGAGATTTTTTACACTACCATGAAAGATTCTGAATACTTCTAATTAACCTTGGTCGTGTTTTACCTATCACAGTTTGTTGTCATAGCTTTCTTTAACAAAAAAGACATAAACTGAAAATCAAAACTCTTCATTTAATGTTTCTTGTATTTAGCGGTCAATATATCCTTCTTAGGGCTTTACTGATTTCTTCACAGATTGAATACAGCTTGCTTTCTGTAATGAAGCCGTTTTCTTGAACACATCTCTCAGATTAACTGAAGCAACAGAATCTGACAAATAGGAAATAGCAGCGTGTCTTTATAAGCTACTTACTTGCATCTATGTAAAAATGCTACCTCTGCACTCCAGTTAAAAATTAGATTCCTTTCAAATAACTTGTCAATGCCCAACTGGATTTTCAAACCAAAGAACTCAAAGCGTTATTACCTCCTGCATCCGATTAAATTTGTCTATAAATATTGCTTAATTCTCTTCCCCTTTAGGTGAGTGTCTGTGATAAATGTCTTCTAGCTCTGCTGAAATTCTAGTAGCCATCTCTCTCCCTCTAACACGCTGCATTTATTTTAACAGAGGTACATTTGTTTTCATAATGTGAAATCTGAGGCTGAGATCTCTAGTAATTCATTGTATGCATCTTATTCCATTATTCCTCACAAAAAAATCACAGTTCTATGTGTGTATTATTTTAGCATGTCCCAAGCTTTGTTCTCGCTCTTTTTCTCTGAAATTACTGGTTGGTGTGGTAGAAACTCACATCTGTGAAATGCTTGGAGCAAAAAACTTTTCTCAGCTATGAACTACTTCTTGCCTTACTCTGGATACTGGGGAAACAATTTCACAAGAGAAACTTTTGCACTGTGAAAGGCTACTGCTCTTTGCTGCCCTCAAAAGGGCAGGAATTCTAGCATCATTAAATATTCCAAGTAGGATGTAAACAAATTGAGATATTGGCAACATCGTTTTCCCAATTAATTGACATGCAGAATGAAAGGGTGTTAAAAGGAGATAGCAATGACTACAGTGACAGACAAGCTGCCCTCATCCACAATCCAACATGTAGCAGAGTCCACACCAGGAAAGTGTTTCAGTGCTGTGGCCCAGGGAGCTAAGGACATGATTTAGAAGCGTCTTGTTGCTGCTGATATGCAAGCTTATAGAAAGACAAGGGTGGGTATCAGCATTGTCTTCCTTTACTGAATATCTCAGGGAAATGAGGGTTGAGGGGCTTAAAGGAAGAAGGAGAAAGAAAATATCTCTGCCAAGGTTTGAAAACAATTGGAGAATCAAGGATGCAAGTGAGAGAATGCTGCAATTAAGTTTGCTTATGCAACCTAAATTCACTCATTGTCCATATGTTTCACTGCAACCTTTATTTACCCAGTCAGAATCTTTTTCCATAGGAATTTTTCCCTTTAATTTGTGCAGGATGGATCTCCTCTGAGTAAAGAAGTGATATGCAGTTATGCTTACAAAATGCTGGACTTTCTTTGCTGCATCTGTTGAAGGGTATATAATAGAGCAGACTTCAGGAAAGGACAGAACAGTATCTGTCATAAGTGTTTCCAAATGATATTAGGTACATTACTTAAAGAAGCATTTTTACAAGTGTTCACCAGTTGAGTCTTTATCATTTTCTGTCTGGCTTGCAATTTGGATACTAGCTTTGCAGAAATGCTGAGCACTCACTGTTGCAACTGGAGTTGGTAGGATACACACTTTACATATCAATGTACAGTGAAATCAGTGAGATAAATACCTTAAATATTAAAGTACAATGCCATGCTGACAGCAGTGTGTAGCTGCATTTCTAACTCTGAACCAATCAACCTTCTGAGATGTCCTACCTTATGATGCTGTATGGACATATACACAAAAGGCTTAATAAAATTAAGTTTCTTGAAAAGTCAGGTTATGTATCTCATATTGGGCACTAAAATTATAAGATAATCAATTTTCTTTCAATCTCAATTGTCTTGTCTGAAAAAAATGAGACTAATCAAAGCCCCTTATCTCACATGAGTAGAATTAAAGTTCATTAATGACAGTGAAACAATCTAATACTCACCAGATTTAAAAAAAAAAAAGGGAAGAAGAAAATTATGCTATTCAGAACTGAAGATAAAACTGGTGATGAGAAGGATCATTTTAATTTCAGTGTTCCTGCTTGACTTGCATTTAGGAGTACACATTGACCAGAGAGAAGACTGATGCAGAGATCCTGTGAAAAACAAGGTGTATAATGAATTAAGGAAGACAATAGTGTTTGCAGCTAGGTAGCTGTGAGAGTGAGTGTTTAAATGGCTCTGTTAACCTGTTCCTAACTTGAGTTTTTTGTTCTTTTAAGACTTTTTCAGGTGCAGATCCACTTCTGGGGAAGATTCTGGACTGCTCCCCCTCTGCAGGTGCCATCAGCATGTACTCCACTGGTGCCATGTGAATGAACGCAGGGTGCTTCTGCCCCTTCCTCCTGAAGGTGTACCTCTCTCTGCTCTGCATATGCAATTATGAAAATTAAATGGTTTCAATTTTTCATAGCAGAGGTATATGAGATGCACAACTGAAAGCAGTCCTTTCCTCATGAGCACTTCCTCTGTAATTTTTTTACTGTTGTTCTTTCTAAAAAAGTATCCTTTTCTAGGGATTTCCTTCCTGGTATGCCATTTCTACCATAGGCAGTTCTAGACAGAAGGTAGCTGTTTTATAACTGGCAGCTTAAGTAAGTTTTCTACCAATTTTACTATGCCTTCTGGTAGGTGTATTTTCCACAAATGATGCTTCTCTTCTTATAGGAGAGTTGGAACTTCTTTACAGTAGCACTTGATTTTATCATGATTTCTGCCAACCCAAATTTCACAGTATATAGGAGCAATAAACTCTGTCTTGTAATAGATGGCTGGGATTTGAGTGGATGTTTAGATTTTAACCTCTAGTCTCATCAGCATTAAGAAATAACTCCTTGCCAATATAAACCATGCAGTTCACAGAATCACAGAATCACA
>NW_010184862.1:0-3238 GCF_000695765.1 Mesitornis unicolor | reverse complement strand
CTTTTCCCCCACTCAGATTATACTCCTCCTCTATTCATATTATACTCCTCCTCCACTCAGATGCTTCTAATTCAGGAAGATGCTTATCCTGATTGGCTGAACACAGTGACTTGACAAGCACTTACCTGCTGCCACTGGCTCCTTATTTGGTGTCCCATGTTGCCTGGTAATGGCCACAACAGTGCAAGCAGCTGGGGATGCCTTGGTGCAGAAGTATGGGTGGGACCCTCTGTGGCTGCAAACCCCTGAGGAAGATGCTCCTCCTGCACTGAGATTCTCCTCCTGCACTCAGGTTCTCTATTTCCACTCAAATGCTCCTCGTCTACCAAGATGCTCCTCCTCGACTCAGATGGTTTTTCCCCACTCAAATTCTTCTCCTCCACTCAGATAATTTACCTCCACTCAGATGCTTCTCCTCTTTTTCTCAGATGCTCATCTTTAATAAAATGTTCTTCCACCACCTTGTTGCTACATCTCCACTGAGATGCTACTGCTCTGATCAGATTCTCCTACTTCAATCGGATGCTCCTCTTCCACTCAGATGCTCCTTCTCCACCAGACGGTCCTTTTGTAATGAGATTCTTCTCCTCCCCTCAGATTCTATTCCCCGACTCAGATTCTGCTTCTCCACTAAGATTCTCTTTGTTTTCAGTCAGATGCTCCTCCTCCACTCGTATGCTTTTTGTCCACTCAGATGCTCCTCCTTCACTCAGACTCTCTTCTTCCTCTCATATGCTTCTCTTCCAATCAGATACTCCTCCTCCTCTCAGGTTCTCCTCCTCCACTCAGGTGCTCCTCCTCCACTCAGAAGCTTCTCCAGAGTTCAGGGCACCCACCCTGCACCCCCTTTAAAATATTGCATCATAGGCCCATTTTGATATCACAGTGATATGGCCACCACTGATTGGGAGAGTATGGTCACTTTATACCCACTTACCTGCTTCCACCGTCCCCTTATTTGGTGTCCCGTGTTGCCTGGTAATGACCACGACAGTGCAAGCAGAATGATGGCTGAGACCCCCTGGGGGTGCCAACCACTGAGTAAAGAGAGGGCACTCCCAGTAAACTCCCAAGTCTATAGTGCGGTGACGTTGATTGTGTGGAATAATCTGATTGGCCAGCGTAGTCAGCTGCTCTGAAAACAGCTCCGCAGCTCCTGAACCTAGTTCTTGAACTCAGCTCCAGAATTCTGTTCTTGAATCCAGCTCCTAAACCCATTTCCCACACCTGGCCAGTTCCTGAACCCTGTTCCCAAAGCCAGTTCCCAAATCCAGTTCCCTAAGTCCGTTCTTGAGCCCAATTCCTGAACCCAGTTCCTGAATCCAGATCCTCCTCCATTCGGATGCTCCTCCAAAGTGAAAGACACATTGCCCTGCGCCCCCTTTATATCCCGGTATCAGAAGCCTGTTGTGACATCACAGTGATACAGACAGCAGTGATTGGCTAAGCACAGTCACGTGACACCATCTGACCTGCTGCCACCAGCTCCTTCCTTGGTGTCCTGTGTTTTCAGGTAATGACCACAACAGTGCAAGCAGTGGAGGAGGCCTTGGGTGCAGAACGATGGCTGGGACCCTCTGCAGCTGCCAACCACTGAGTAAAGAGAGGGCGTTCCCAGTAATCTCTCCAGTTTATAATGGGGTGACATTAATGATGTGGAATAATCTGATTGGCCAGCGTGCACAGCTGCTTCAGAAAACACTCCCCAGCTCCTGAACCCAGTTCTTGAACTCAGCTCCAGATTTCTGTTCTTTAACCCAGCTCTTAAACGTGATTTCCATACCCAGTTCCTGAACCCTGTTCCCAAAGCCAGCTCCCAAATCCAGTTCCCTAACTCCATTCTTGAACCCAATTCCTGAACCCAGTTCCTGAATCCAGCTCCTCCTCCATTCAGATGCTCCTCTACCATTTGGATGCTCCTCCAAAGTGCAGGACACATTGCCCTGTGCCCCCTTTATATCTTGGTATCAGAGGCCTGTTGTGACATCACAGTGATACAGACAGCAGTGATTGGCTAAGCACAGTCACGTGACACCATCTGACCTGCTGCCACCAGCTCCTTCCTTGGTGTCCTGTGTTTTCAGGTAATGACCACAACAGTGCAAGCAGTGGAGGAGGCCTTGGGTGCAGAACGATGGCTGGGACCCTCTGCAGCTGCCAACCACAGAGTAAATAGAAGAGAGGGCATTCCCAGTAATCTCCCCAGTTTATAATGGGGTGACATTAATGATGTGGAATAATCTGATTGGCCAGCGTGCACAGCTGCTTCAGAAAACACTCCCCAGCTCCTGAACCCAGTTCTTGAACTCAGCTCCAGATTTCTGTTCTTTAACCCAGCTCTTAAACGTGATTTCCATACCCAGTTCCTGAACCCTGTTCCCAAAGCCAGTTCCCAAATCCAGTTCCCTAACTCCATTCTTGAACCCAATTCCTGAACCCAGTTCCTGAATCCAGCTCCTCCTCCATTCAGATGCTCCTCTACCATTTGGATGCTCCTCCAAAGTGCAGGACACATTGCCCTGTGCCCCCTTTATATCTTGGTATCAGAGGCCTGTTGTGACATCACAGTGATACAGACAGCAGTGATTGGCTAAGCACAGTCACGTGACACCATCTGACCTGCTGCCACCGGCTCCTTCCTCCCGGTTGCCGGGTAATGGCCACAACAGTGCAAGCAGCTGGGGAGGCCTTGGTGCAGAAGTGTGGGTGGGACCCTCTGCGGCTGCCAACCACTGAGTAAAGAGAGGGCGTTCCCAGTAATCTCCCCAATTTATAATGGGGTGACATTAATGATGTAGGATAATCTGATTGGCCAACGTGGTCAGCTACTCTGAAAGCAGCTCCCCAGCTCCTGAACCCAGTTCTTGAACCCAGCTCCTAAACCCAATTCCCAAACCCAGTTCCTGAATCCTGTTCCCAAGTCCAGCTCCCTTTTGCTGCTGAGTCCGATTTGGGACGTTTCCAGTGTCCCCAGTGTCTCTGGTGATGTAATCATCATTGCAGGGAGGGCTAATTCAATTCTGGGACACTGGGGGAGTGGGGACATGGGGGGACGTTGGGAACATCAGGTGACACTGTGAGAGCACAGGAGCAAGGCAGGGGCTCTGTCACTTGGCAGATAATGTGTTTTGCCTTAAAAGCATTGCAGCCAGCTAAAGATTTACTACAGACAAAAGCTGCTGCTATTCTGGACCACGATGACGTTTAGGAGGAGAATGATCAAGCTGGTGGTGAGGAG
>NW_010184861.1:41637-49374 GCF_000695765.1 Mesitornis unicolor | reverse complement strand
GTAATGAATGTTTGTGACACTCAGAGCAATGCATGTGCCACCCGTGATGGCTCATTTTAGTTTGCTCCCTGAATTTCTCTCTAGATTCATCATCTGCTATATGTTCTGCTGCTGACATTTAAACCAGAGTAGCATACTAATGAATCCAGGAGTGGGGAGAAGTTTTCGACAGTGGATTTGCAGCTGCAATGGACCTGGTAAGGGAGACAACACTGAATAAATAGCCTGCTACTTCTCCAACCTGCACCCATATAGGTGATTGGCAATTTGCACAGTGGCATCAAGGGTTTGGGATTGGACTGGAGAATTACAGAATAATGGCTCTTTTTCAAAATCATTTTGAGTTGCTTTATTCTGCTGCCCGCTTTACTAGAATTGCATCAGTTATTATAGAAACAAAACTCAATTAAAACAGATGGGGATAGCATCTAATCAGAATTTGTCTTTAGCTCATCCCTCTGAAGCCAGTAGAGCATCATGGCTACATACCTGCTTCTTAATCTTCAATCAGCTCCATCTTCAGGTGACTGCGGTTGATTTATAAGGAGTTCTCTGCACGTGAATCAATCGGCTGCCCCCATGTACGTGCCAATCTGGACTCTGTGTTATCTTCTTACAGTATCACAAAGATAACATATGTTATTTACAACAAGTGGCTGCCTAACACAGCTCTGATATTCCTTGGTGGCCAGTGATGGCACAGTTTGCCTTTTGCTGCACTCTAACTGCATCGTGTGAATGAGTCCAGGGAAAGGGCCGTGCATGGGGGCTGCTTTCTGCTGACCCATCCCTGCCAGTGCTGGGCTGCCCCCTCTGGGACACAGCTTCATCCTCTGTGGTGCTGCTGGAGGGACGTGGGATGGGAGCATTGCTCTCTGCCCCCTTCTTTGGGGTAGGTGTCGTGGTTTATACACTTGCTCTATCACCCAATGCCTCCTCCCTACCCAGGGAAGGAGGTTGGGAAAAGAAGATTTGTGGGTTGAAATAGAAATACATTTAATAAAATAATAACAAAAACTAATACTAATAACAGCTATAATATAAAATACACAGAGTAATACTCAGCCAATATTGTGAGGGAGTAGGCCTCAGGGGTAGGGCAGTAAACAAGTCCCTCTCGAGATGTCAGCCACAGAAGGGGGAAGAAGAAGAAGAAGGAAGAAAGGAGGACTCCAAACTCCCCAATTTGTAGCGAATGTGATGTTTATGGTATGAATAGTATGAATTGGTCAGCCTGGGGTCAGCTTGGAGTTAATCATACTGCGTTTCTGCTCCATCAGCCTCTGCACTTGTTTACTTGAAGACCTTGAGCACTATGGCAACCTGCACACCAGGTCTGGTCGAAGTCTCTTATCAACTTTGTTCCCATGAAATAGTGTTGTGGTCCTTACAAAATTGCAGTTTCCCTCAACAGAAAACTGTCTAAAATTCTGTCCCAGTAAACCAGGACAACAGGCAGAGGGAAAAATCCCTGCACTTCCCAAAGGACTTGAGAGAACAGAGCACAACCGAGGATGAAATCCTCTTTATTTTCCAAAGAGTGCCACTCCTACCCGCCTGTGCACTTGCTATGGATTCACCCTGCGCTTTGCCAAGGCCTCTGAGGTCATTCCAATGTCATTATTGCTACTGGGAGTTCGCTGTGGGTGAACATGAGCCTCATTTTTTCTTTTCTGAATGCGAAGTATTTGCTTGCTTGGAAACACTAGATTTAAAAGCAGAAGGAAAATAAAGGCAAGATTCTGTCTAATGATTCTTATGTGTTTTAGGGGTTTTACTTGTTTTGGTTTTGGTTGATAAATAATACAATCTGAAGTGTCTCAAATGGCAAAATACAACATTTCTATTTCCTCTGATGTCAGCAGCTAATTTATTTTGTTATAATGCTTATGCATGCATTGTTTTATGTAGATTTTATTATTTTCAAACATCTGTAAGACAGCTAGAGCTATGGTTTCCATTTACTGTTTTACCCAAACATTGGTCTGCTCAGGATATAAAAATCTATCCTAGAAGACTGGTTAAATATGAATTTTTTGCATCTAGGGCTCTACCTGTGGTATAATATCTCCAAGGGGTCCCAGTGTCTTTTGTTAACAACAGTAAAATTCCTACCAGGCTGATTTCAGCGCTGTTTATTGTACGCCTTTAGTCTCAGTCTGATGTAGCTCAGTGGGAATCACTGCATTCCTCTTGATTTACTCTGGAATTAAGGAAAGGAGTAATGGTTTCTCTTTTTGTTCTAAATAGACACCAAATCGGTATATTTTTTGCAAACTTCGAGCTACATATTCTATCCTCTGAATTTATTTAGGAGAAAATTTCTTCAGGCCAAGAATTTGATGAACGGTTACTGTGAGGCTTTGTTTAAGCTTAGAATCATGGCAAGTACACAGATCAGAAACCCATCAGTTGCTACATTTTTAGAAATGTTTTAAAAAATTTGAACACTGTTTTCCTTCTACTAGCTGATGATAATAAATTGGCTGCCAGTGGCAATCCAACCACCTATGGAGCTTCATTTCTCATCCCCTCCCAACAGCACAACCGGATCTAAACAGTGATGGGAAGCAATGGAAGAAAGAAAAGAAATAAAAAAGAGAAGAAGCTCTTGCGTCCATCCCTGCTGTGTCTGTAGCAGGAGCAGAAAACTGCTCAGGAGCGGTTCTTCTGTGCACCCCATTAACCATGGACCCAGTGAATGAGGGCAAGAAGTGACCTTGGAAGACTACAGCAAATCTAAACATTTCTTTACTTCATTAAAGCAGTGGTGTTTACCAGGCTACTGAGTCTGGCTTAGCATGTTACCTGTAATGGTCTCTATTCACAGAATGGAAAATGCCCATCTGGCATATTTAGCTATTAAAAGGAATCATTATTAATACCTGAAGGCAGCTAATACAATTTGGTTTATTTTAAAATGCAAGATAAATATTTGTCCAGAGAAGTTTCTGGTCATTGCTTTACTAAGACAAATGATTAAGGGCCAAAGATAAATGTATGTATAAATATCTTTCCTGTATCCATACATAAAACAGTTTCTAAGATAGTGAGGTCTACATAGCCTACAGAAAAAGGACAAAATCAGTAAGAGGAGCAAACTGAAACATTGATTTATATTACTATGGTATCACTATAGCAAAAGAGGTTAGATGTCCAAATTCTAAATACTGATTTTAATGAGTTTATCTTGAAAAAGATAGCATTCTGTTTCCCCTCTAAAGATTTAAAACCCTGGTTTTGTATCATTATATAAATGTATAGTTCCAAAGCTGAATACTGCTATATCTCCAAGCAATTGAGATTTTTTTTTCAGGGAAATCAGTCAAAAGCCCAACTTCTATTGTTATTTTGAAATCACACATAAAAAACTGTCTATAAGAGCTTTATTATTTCTTGCTGTCACTGCTATGATATGATACTGCTTTAAGGATAGATTATGAACATGTTGGAATATGCGAGTTACTGTAGGCTTTGGGAGATGCTACATGATGGTAAGTGTCTAGATCTGATCACAGTGGAGTAATTAATTTTTGTAAGTCAAAGCCTTCATCCAAAACCTGCTCCCATTTTCCCTATCAAGACAATGGATCAAAACTAGCATCAATCTGCTTTTACCATTAATGTGAATATGAGGTACATCTAATAACAACATTAATAAAGCTGAATTAAAAACCTATTGAAGTTCAAAATAATTACAAAAATAAAGGCCGATAGGAAATAATGGCATTTACAACTCAAAATTTAACTATCAAATCCCTCAGTGAGATATGATTGTATTCCCCGCAGACTTTTGCTCTTTAATCTTTGTATTAGTTTATCTGTTTCTGTCATGCTTTTTGTAATATCAATAATGTGCAAAACTTCTATTTCTGTGTGTGGATTCACCCTCCTCCTCAAAAGGTAAGCACACAGAAATTATCCAGTTTGCAGGGACATAAATCAAACACAGGCTAAAAATCTGAGTGAGGTGAAATGTTGTCTTTTTGTTGATTTTTGAATTTTGACTTTGAATCTCTTCAGTGTCAGGCCACATCTATTTTTCATTAGCATGGGGAAAAGTTATTTGATATGAGGAGAAAATCATGAAGGTCTATAGGATTTAAAAGGGAAAAAGAGAGATGGTTCTTATGTGGCACTTAATTTAGAGCCCAATTTAAAGCCCAGGAATAAAAAAAATAATCACCTAAGGGAACACAGTGATTAAATTTAAGCAGAACTTTTCTACTAAGGTATTAGATAATACAGGAATTAAACCCATCAGATCATTAGAATAGCTCAGCAATGCAGGATGTACTTAGTAAGAAAAAGTAGAATCAAAGTGCAACAGCTTATTCTGGGGGGAAATAAAAAAATGGAACCCAGTTGTCTCTTTTGAGATTTCTTTGGTGATGTGGATGACATGCAAAGCCCATTAAAGCATCCTGGAATTAAGGATTTGTACTTCAGGTTTGTTTCAAAGTTCTACGTCTGACACTGTCATTTGAAAAAAGTGTGACTTCTGTTCATCTGATGGATATTGGTCTCTGTTCACTTCTGACTTAACTCGTGGCTTTGGTATGGAAAAAACTGAAAGATGCAATGACTTAAAATGGTATTTTGCCTCTTTTCTGGACCTTTCTCTGTTCCTAGAAGTCATTCTTGCAGATTAGAAACAAATATGCAGAGACATGTCCACTTGGGAAAGATGGTCTAGCCTTAAACTGTGTACTCTTGAGGCTCCTGAGGAGATCAAATTAGAAATAACGGCTAATGTTTAACGGTTTCATGCTGTCTATTAATTTTGAAAAGCATCTGTTCTTTGATATACTTTAAACAGAGACCTAATTAAAAGTTCTGAAGCAGAGTGATGTTCACAGAAGCTCTGATTCATTTATAAAGCCCTTCAATAGCCTGGGCTTTTGTAATTACTGTTTTATTAATTCCTTCCTATTTGCATACATCCTTTAAGCCACCGATTCAAGTGGCCTGAAAGTTCGGTGTATTTTGAAAACGGTAAGATAATCGTTTACACTTCTGAGTAAGAAATCACTTGACATTGCTAAATGAGAGAATAAGAGGAAAAGAATCAACCTTCTTCCAATCTAGACTTTTTTTAATGAGGTACATGCAAATGTTAATGCTCTACCTTTTTTGTATTGGCATCTTGCACAGTTAGAGATGAATCTACTTCATCAAAGCTCAGGTCTAGAGCATGGATTTGGGACCTCCATAATCTTTGGATGTTGTTACATTGGAAAGAGCATTTTCTTCAATCAAGAGAACAGGTATCTTCTTCCATAAACAACCGCTCCTCTATTTCTAGTAAGTGCAAATTCAGTCTAGGCTTTTTTGACTAATTTATTGAAATTGTAGCTACCTAACTTCAGTAAGTTCCCCTGATGTGAAATAGGGGATGGACTAAACTCTCTCTTGAGTCCTTTTACAGGCTTGTTTTGTATAAATTAGAATTGTTTTATGATTTTCTGCTGTACTTTGAACATATTGGTAGGAATCATTGTCTTGCAGATTCAGACATGCATAGCCTGTGATATGGAGTGAGATTCTGGTCTACAGCCAGCAGATTACTCCTGAAGCAAGATCAGCCCTGAGATCGTACAAGATTACCTGAAAAGAGTAAAACCTCTTGAAAAGACATATCGTAACCCTTTGAATGTTTAATGATTCCACTTAAGTATATACTATTTTATATTTATTTATACCAAATATAGCACTAATAATAGAAACAGTCCTGCCCTGAATGAATAAGAAGCAGTAAAATTTCACAGTTCCATCAAATTCTTCATGAAACAGAAGATATTCTTGCATGCACTGTTTTTCCTTGCATTCTTCTATCATGGGATGCACCACTACCTTCTAATTTTTTCCCAGCTACTGCATTAAGAGGAACAAGAAAGGAAAAGCTCACATACTGGCAACAGGAAAAATAACTATGAGAAACCCTGCAGGTAGGGACAGCAACTGTTGGCTGTGACAGAGCCCAGGAGAAGTCAACTGGAGCAAGATGGTGAAAGAGGAAAAAACTCTGCTAGTTTCAGCCTTCTTCAGTCATTGGCCTTTCACGGTTGAGGATGGCCCAGACTTAAGCGCAGCTCGTGTAAAAGTGGTATGTCCTCCAAATTATAACTTTTTATGTTGCCATGGTAATATATTTATATATTATATATTATTCCTCTTAGGGGGAGACTGTGAATATTACATTATGACTTTATGGAGGGATCCTTCCTTTACAGCAGCAGCTCTAAATGACCTGGTTGGGTAAGACAGAGAAATGGTAGCACAGTTTTGCATGACAGCAATTTATTTGAATTCAAACAGTTTCTAACAGCTGATGTTATCTTTCTGAGTGTCCTCAGAGCATTAAAAGTCACTGCTGTTATCAACAGCGTTTTCTTCAACTGGTTTTATCATCTGAGCTAATGTTGGCCTCCTCTTCTGGGCTACAAATTCCAGACTAGAACTTGCTTGGTATTTATTGAATGGGGGAGCTTAAAATATTTAAGCTTTTTTCACTGTCTAACTTTGAAAAGGCGCTTCCGTATTCTTATGAAACTTTTCTTCACAAATAATCAGAAGTGAGCGTTTCGAGCTTTGCAGAAATTATTTGACACTCCCTGTCAAACTCTACTAACTCTATGTCAGGTTCTTACTTGGAAGCCATTCAGTTCTATCATCTCAGCTTCAAATTCACTTTAGTGACCTCCTGAACATGAAAAGGAGTCAGACTTTTCTCTCAGCTGCTCAAGACTTCAAGGCTTTAATTGCTTCTGCAGTACCTGTCATGAAACTCAGCATTCGCTCTATTACGATTGTTCCTGAGACTTTTGGGTCTACAAAAGCATGCAAGTAAGAGATCTTTTTGATACCAAAGGAATTTAAAAGCACACCTTAAATTTTAAAAACACATGCCTTTAAAGCGATCATTTTTAGCCCACCAAAATCAATGGCAATCCATTCCACAGCTTTGATGAACATCAGGCCAGGCAGTTGTATCCCAGGCACTTTCTAATCTAACTTGACATTGTAAACAAAAACTAATGAGCTATAATTAAATTCACATTGTTTAATATGTATTACTTGGCAGGGATATTTTCTGCTTTCAAGTTAAAGTATGATTCTGTTCTGGAAAGTCACTCTGAGTGGCACTGGGAAATCACGTATTTATTTATCACTTGACTCTTCCCAGTCAAGTCTGGTCAGTTTGTAAGCAAAAACAAATTTCTTCTGCCTTACCACTCGCCCTGTAAATGGCATATTTAATATTAAATTTAAGCCATGTCCTTCACTGCTTACGATTCATCATCACTGAACATGATGAAGTCTGGGGAGATCATAGCTGATGTCAAAAGCACAAATGAAAGGTATCTGTTGTAACCCTGATTTAAGGACATAGCAGTGATTTGGAATGCAGCTTTCTATACTGACTTCAATTATCTTTCCATCTGGTGTTTGCAGCTAATTCTGAGCATGTTTATATGTGTACTTAATCCCCATGCTGAAAATATTTCTGACAACAAGTGGAAGCCCCATCTAGTCTGCTTATGCCAGTTTGTTCATTTTTCCACTGTAGAACTGATGTTGTAGAGGGAAGAAAAAGAAAAAGAAAAAAAGAAATCCTTCTAATTCTGACATTGTAGCTGTCTCACATTTCACCTGGTTACCCAGCTGACATTTGCTAATCACACTCCCTGGCTGAGGGACACAAATGTGGGCACAGCAGCCGCACACACAGGTGAA